>NW_005842945.1:379088-390118 GCF_000455745.1 Alligator sinensis
AACCCTGAAGACAATTTTGAAGACATCAAAACATTTTGCTTCAACATTTTCTCATAGAAACATTTTGATTTGAAATGGTTCCTTTCAACAGCTACTAGAATTAATTCAAAGTTTTCCAAGACTTGAAGCCTAAATGAAACATATTGTTCTAGGTCAGACAAAATACTTTGTTCCACCTCAAACATGTTGCTTTTTTTTCAGTTGGCCAAAAATTTCAAAGTTTTTTTTTTTTTTTATGTTGAGTCCCCTGGAAATCAACTGAATTTCCTTAAAGTTTTGGATCCACAAGTGAACTGAAGAATCAGTTATTCACGCATGCCTGTTCCCAACCGAGTGAAAGGAGCCTGTCTTGGCCCAGGGTGAGGGGGGGTTACCTGGCATTTGAGTTTGGCTCCGTAGTATGTGTCTGCCTCAGAGGAAACCATGAAGCAGTCCCCATCTATCCTCAGGTCACAGGCATGGAAGGGGAACTGGATTTTGGCTACGAAAAGAGAGAGGGAAAGCTCAGTCCTTATTCTGGTTCCAGTGACTTGTAATCCCTGCATGCAGGAGAGAAATGGAGGCTTCTATATAGAGACAAGAGGGCTGTCTCTTGTAACAGTTCCCTGCCCAATAAACGTGAACCTGCATTTCTCCCATGGAGACACTGGGTGCTGCTATTATACCAGGCATTGCTCAGACAGAGCAGCATTTTCACTGGGTATGTAAGTGACTCTTAAAGGAGCCAGCATCACTACGCAGAAGCTGGAAGTTCATTTAGACCCCTGCATCTCTCCCTCTGGGCTAGCTGATCAGATCCCTCCTCACTGACAGTGCCCTCTGCACAGAGATCAAGGGCTCCCACAGGAAACTGCCTTCTTCCCATCTCCTTCTAAACATGCATTTAGTGATGCCATGATCTTCTTCCTTGAACCAGCCCAGAGATCGGCAGATACAGCCAAAAACCAGGGTATTTCACATCTGGCTCCAAACTGTCTCCCCAAAGCCGTGCCCACAGGATGCAGAAGGGGAAACCATACAGCTACCTCTGAAGTGTCAGCTATAGAGGCAGAAAAGCAACAGATTGAAAACCACCCCTTTCCCTGTTACATAGATTCGCTAGCGAGAGAAGCAGTCTTACTTGCCTGTGTATTTATTAGGAGTGTGTAAAGTGGGCCCTATTCAATTCGGATTCAGCCCCAACCAGGGACAGTGATTCGATTCGTTGATTCAAATCACTGTCCCTGATTTGATTCGGCCAAATCTAAATGTGAAGATTCAATGCTGATTTGGAGAATCAGTGATTTGGACATAGACACAGCATTTAAAAGTTTTTTCTACGTACCTTGAGGTAGCAGCTGTGGCTCATGATCACTGTGATACTGGGGCGCATGGAGCATCCCACAGGAGTGCAGGGCTGGGGAGGGAAGCTCCACGTGCTTGGCGGCAAACCCAGAAGTGGACCAGAAGTATGTCCGGTCCATTTCCGGGTCTGCCGGGGAGTGCACCGGGGGGGGGGCCTCCCCATGCCTCCCCAGCTAGGTGATTGGCCGCAGGGGGACCCCGGGTGCCTCCAGCAGACCCAGGAGGCACCAGTCACAGGGCTGGTGAGGGGGGGGGGCATGGAGGGGCCCCCCAGCACGCTCCCTGGCCGACCCGGAAGTGGACCAGAAGTGCTTGTGGTCCACTTCCAGGTCTGCTGCCAAGCATGCTGGGAAGCCCCCGCGCTTCTGCACCCCAGCATCGCAGCGCTCACGAGCCCCTGCTACCGAGAGGTATGTAGAAAAAACATTTGAAGCTGTCTCTTATGTCCGAATCTCTGAATCTCTCTGAATTGATTTGGAGGGTTCCGATTTGATTTGGGAAGATTAAAGGGTCCTCTGATTTGATTCAGAGATTTGGCCACCAAATCGGGCCGAATCTCCACCAAATCGAATCAGGGACTGAAGCTTCACACAGCCCTAGTTTTTATACCCAGGAAAAATGAGTGAAGAATATTTGCCGAGTTATAGGCCTCACTGGAGCATGGCCTACAAAGGCCTGCCAAGGCATCAGCGCCAAGGTATCCAGGGCTGCCTGACCCCAGCTTAGATGAGCACTGCACATTGGATGGCACAATTCTGGGTCCTTTTGCCCCATGCCCCAGCAATGGCCAGCTCCGAACAACATTCCCAGAGCTGATAGCTGTATCCTCTGCAGAACCTGCCCTAGAAGTACTGCCCAGCTGGTAGCAATCTACACATGAGAGAACCCTGCAACTCCTCACATGCCACAGCAGATGTTGCCAAGTTTCAACTCCAGCCCTAGGAATTGGGAGCTCTTGGCTGGGGCTAAGCATAAACTGATGCAGTAAAAGGACATGGATTTGGGGGTAATATAATGATTAAAAGACTTTGCACATAATTCCTGCAACTCCAGCACACTGGCAGCCTGAGGGAGGAAGGGTCTGCATCCCGCAGCCAGACAGAGGATGTAACAGACCCCGGCAGCAGAGGTTAGGCTGCAGTGCAGGTGCATCCCCACACACTCTTGGGCAGCACATGAAACAGCATAAAGTCCTACCATGGGAACCATGTGAAGTGGTTCCCTGTGCCCACCAGGAGGGCAGCAACCTGCACTGGATCCCTGGGCTCTTTTGAAGGTCACCTGGGCCAGTTCATGCACTCCCAGACCAGGCAGGGCCACTCCTTCTCAGGAGGATAAAGGGAAATGTCTGAACTTGGGAGCACCCACAGCAAAGGTTGCCAGGACTTACTTCCACACTCAGCTCCGCCATAGCCGATGTCACAGAGGCAGGAGCATTCCTCCTCCTTGAACTTCCCGTGGAAGCACTGGATACTGCACTTCACTGTAAGAAACTCACATGTTAGTCTCTTTTCATGGCCTGTCACTGTCTCTCCAGACCCTGGCAGGGTCCTCAGCAGAGCCAGCCCAGCCCCTGCACAGAAGTTGGGAGGCACTGGTACCTATTCCATAGCCACTGCTAAGCCTGGATTCCTTTCCTCAGCCTTATTTACTGTGGATAGGAGCAGGGTCAAACTGGGAAATCTCCAGCAGGGACTCGGCAGGATTGTCTCAGGGCTGGGGGGAGTCTGGAAAGTGCTGGAGTAAAGACATGCACCTATGCTCATGCACAGCAACCTGGACTGCTGCACTTTTTCCCAGTGTGAGGCAGCATATCGGCTCACATGCCCTGCAATGGGAGCTCCCCAGATCCCAGGCCTCGCCCCAGAGGCAGCCCCTGGAATGGGGCAGTTCCCCTTCTGGAGGCAGTTGCCCCAGGACGGCCATTTAAGAACCTTCACCTGTACGGACTGGAGCCATAGAGAGGAGGAGGGGGTTGGGCTAGACAAGCCACTTCCATGATTCCTGGGGAGCACTGTACCTGTTTGCTATTGGGTTCTTGGACAGTCACACATCCTTTGTTAAGTTCTTATATGGCCTTATGAGTGCACCCCAATGATTCTATGTTTTGGATAAAAGAGTCACTTTCCCTCACCACAACCTCCCTGGAATCTCTCCAACTACCTGAGAGAGATTGCGGAGCTGTTCCAGATATTTTTCTTCTTCTCCATCAATATTTCACCTTTCCCTTCATCCCATTCTGTCCCCTCAAGGACCCTCTAGAGCAGGGGCAGGCAATTATTTCGGGTGGAGAGCTGCTAACTGAGTTTTGGCAAGCCATCAAGCATGACAGGCAGCCAGGGGCAGATAAATATTAATTTTCTAAATTTTTTAGGGGCCCCGCAGGCCAGATAGAATGACCTGGCAGGCCGCATCCGGCTCGCGGGCCGCATTTTGCCCACCCCTGTTCTAGAGGTGCTCCACGTGCCTAAAGGAGCATGCAGACCACAGTGGGAGAAGCACTGCCTAGGATATGAGAGGACTATGGAAGTTCTCTAAGATTAAAGAAGCTGGGATGTGGGAACCCAGAGGGGCAAGACTGGGGAAGGAACTTGGGTTAGAAAGGGATAAGGAGGCCAATACAACTTATTGGGATGTCCTGGGATGAGTTGGGGGCATCCACATATCACACTATGCAGCCCCTCGGCCCTGTGAGGGGTCCTTGCCAGTAAGGGGTCCCAGAACCACCCTTGAGATCCTGGGCTCATTGTAGCCCAGGCAGTTTGGTCTCAGGGAGCGAGGACCCAGGGAACCTAGGAAACATAAATATTAAAAAGGAAACAAGGGAATTTCCAGACAAAGCCCTCTGTTACCTGGGGTTTATGCTGAACAGATCATTTTGGTGACTGAGAGGTAGAGAAACCACTGTCCACAAACCCATGTGCTGAAACATTCAGGCAGTTTCAAAGAGAAGAGGGAACTTAAACCCCAAACATTTGAAAGTCTGGAAATATCCAAGTGAAGCACCCAACCCCCCTGACTGGAGGCTGCTGTCACAGCAGCCTCCAGTCTTCTCTCCTCTGCTGTCCCAAGCCTCTTAGTCTGATCCTGAACTCCCAACACACAGATGCAGACAGACAGACAGACACTGCCCGCAGGCACAGCACAGACAGCACGTGATACACACATGAGCACAATCCTCACACATCCACATGAACACTCATTGCAGAAACATAGACACCAGAACAACCACTGGGCAGTGAAGACTTTCTGTGGCACAGATACCCACACCCAGGCAATACCCCTGTCTTGCTCTCTCACCTTGGCAGTACCTGCCTGTGTACCCTGGTGGACACTTGCAGTGGCAGGAACTCATATTTAACTGCCCATTGTTCCTGCAGCTCATCCGACATGGGTTCCTGGGTACTTCTGAGCAGACAAAATGCACAAATGCAGCTGTCAGACCTGGGTGCCCAGTTGTGCAGCCAGTGCCCAATGTTACACTGGCACAGGCCAGAAGCAGTCAGGACAGGGGTGGCCTGGGGGATCATTAGCAGTGGTGAGGGAGAGCAGTGGGCACTCACCACAGAGCCCCCCACTGTGATCCCACGATTTGAAGCATCCAGAGAGTCCTGAAGTGCAGAGTGAACACCAGGCTCCCTTCTTATAAGGGACAATCGTCTTCCCATTCATCTCCCAGTTCCCTCTAGGATGGAACAAACAAGGAGCCTCGATGACAGGCCCTGCCCATGCCTCAGCCCTACCTCCGCCCTTCCCCAATCACTGGGGCTTTATGTCCTCTTTATTGTGGGCCAGCTTAGCACAGCTGCCAGCCACATCCCTCCCAAACTACACAGGGATCCGTATTGCCCAGGTGCCATGACTCCCTGCTTCCTCTGTGCCTCCTGCAGGAGACCAGCTGTTTACAGCCCATGACCCTGAAAAGCCTGTAGCAGGACCCCAAATACCTGGGGGCACTTGTTCTGGTTTAAAGGGGAGGAGGCCTACTTCCAAAGCAAGGGAATTAAGTCTGCTCACTGATAAGTCCCATCTCCTTTTTAATTCCTGCAGTCAAGCTGCACTGACCTCCATTTAAGTCCCACCCACTTTATATTTCCCTGCTGTCAACCCCTGATATACTTTCATTTCAGACCCACCTCCTTCATACTTCTGTGCTACCAACTCCCCCCACACAAAAAATGATTTAATAGGCCATGCTCACTGTACTATAAGCCGCACCCACCTTCTAAGGCTTCCCCCCTACTTCTGCATGTGTCTTGCAGTCCCCAGTGGGCACAGGCTGGTGGAAGATGTAGGTTTCCCCTCAGACAAAGTTGGGGAGGACATGGGTCCAGCAGCCCTCCCAGCAGCCCCACTGGAGAGCTGTGAGGACCCAGTGTGGGTACACAGCCCAGATGCCTTACCCTGGGGAGTAGGCGCAGACAAAAGCCTCTCTCCTCTCTTGGCCCTTGGCGCAGATGTGCTTTCCACAGCCCAGCCTGCTGGAGGTAGCCCAGACCAACTGCAAGAGAGACCCCAGGCACACAGCCTCAGTGCACTGCACAGCCCCATGATGCCTGGGATGCAGGGGGTTCCCTTCCAGGCAGTAGGTGCTATACTGGCTGGGCAGTATGTATCTGGGAGAGAGTGCTGCTTGGTTGCATTTCCAGTCCCTGCTGCCATCAGAGCCAGTGATCACAACCTCCCAGGCCATGCTGAGCATGGGGAGGGCCAAAGAGAGCCAGAAGCCATTCCCTACAAGGGCAGAACATGCCCAACCCCATGCCCAAGCTTAAGCAGACAGGTCAGAGGATCGTAGGGTGATGCTCTGCAGGGAGCTTGTGTGAACACTGAATCTTACATCATGTGTGCATTTGCCCCACCCCTCCAGCTTGTTCTACAGCTCACAGCATGTATCCTACCTCTCATGACTGCTGCAGCCTCTCTGGAGCCTGGGAAAACCCCTCCCTGTCAGCTTGGAGGTGGAGGAGGAAGACATTCCTTCCCACTCCCTAGCCCTGTGAAATATGGCTTACTCTCTTCTCCAGCTCCTACTGGGGGCAGGTGCTGCGTGGGAGCTGACTCAGCCCAGGGCCCAGCCCTCCCACTGGAACAGCTGCTCGCGGGGGAGGTGAGGTGACTCCCTTCCCCTTTATGCCCCCATGCATGAGAGCCAGCCCAGGCCCTCCAGCTACTGGGAGCGGAGGCCTCCATCTGGCCCTTCACACAGGAGTCTCAGCAGAAGAGCAGCTGGGCAGTTTGGCACCCTGGCCAGTGGCAAAGCAAGGGCCAGCAGCAGCAGCTGGGTTGGCAGCAATGACAGCTACTATTTGGAGGTGACTCCCTTGCCCTTTATGCCCCCATGCATGAGAGCCAGCCCAGGCCCTCCAGCTACTGGGAGCGGAGGCCTCCATCTGGCCCTTCACACAGGAGTCTCAGCAGAAGAGCAGCTGGGCAGTTTGGCACCCTGGCCAGTGGCAAAGCAAGGGCCAGCAGCAGCAGCTGGGTTGGCAGCAATGACAGCTACTATTTTTGCAACTCCCACTAAGTTAGAGCCTGAGTCTGCCTGGTGCCCCCACCTACCTCTTAGGCTATTGGATTTCATCAGTGGACCCAACTACATCAAGTGACCCTGGGAAAGGCCTGTCCTGGTTCAGTGGTGTTAGGGCATCCCCTAGCTCCCCTTGCACTTGGCCTGGCTCTAATTAGCTGGAGCCCATCTAGGCACTGCTGGGATCTTCTTTTAATTCAGAACTGCAGTCCAGGATGCTTATGTGGTGATCAATAAGGATTGAGGCACATGTAGATCCTCCCCTCCCCAGAGCCCTGCAGCCCTTTACAGACCATGGGCCAGTGCCCCAGATGGGCAATGAATGTCAGTGAGGTCTGTGCCAACTGAAGGTGGGCACCAGCAAGGTGCTGACTGTGATGTTCCTTCAATCAATGCCTGTCAGCCTCTCCCACAGGCAGTACCAGACCTAGCACCAACCAGGATCTCCAGCCCCCCGCAAGGTAAGCTGCCACCTGCCTCCTCCCCTTTCTCAGTCCAACACAGCTTTGTGTCTAGAAGATTACTGTCCCCAGTCCCTGGCATGGGGGTAAGACAGATTCCAATATTGCAGGCCCCTTGCCACCATGCCCTGACACTTTCTGTTACATACTGAGTGTTATGTATATATATCAGGTACTGCTGCCAAAAGATGGCACTATTCCATGTTGTGTTAATTTCCCATTGCTTTCTCTTATTTTGCTTGAAGAGCATTAGGTGAAGCCCTTATTTTGGACAATAAAGATGGGTGCCATGTTGTTCCCTGTCTGATCTCATTGGGACAATGCTGACCCACTGCTTTCCATCTGTCCCAGATATCTGTCCCCTGAGCTCTGCTTATGTCCCTCAGCCCCATCCCAAAGCCCCCAGCAATCCCAGTCCTCAGGTCCTTTGCCTCAACACAGGACTTGGATGATGCCCCTCAGACCTGCTTCATGGCCCCCCTGTTATCCCAACCCTGGACAACCCACAGACAGCCTAGTCATACTGAGTCATTGGTACACACAGATGTCTCCCCCCTGCTCTCTCTATTCACTCACCATTGGAGGATACTGGGATTTTAATGTTAACCCTTGGGCTCTGCCTGGGAGAGGCCTGTTCACTGCCCCCTACTGTTTGCAAAACCAGCAGGGTCAGGTGTGACCCTGTGCCTCAAGGGAGAGTTACCTGGGTGTAGTGGCTGCAGGTAGCATTCTCCAGGCACTGTGCTGCATGGTAGTCATAGCTCTGCCCTTCTCTGAACCATAGCTCCACCACATCTGTAAAGGTAGCCACCCCCTCGGGGAGCAAGAGAGCATTCCAGCTGATGTGTTGGGCCTGGTGTGCTGGTGGTGGCAAGGCCTTCCCAAGGCAGCTGGCTGCTCGCTCCTGTGCCAGATGTGCCAGCTTGTCACTCCAGTCCTGGCAAGGGGAAAGGCAGGTATTAGCACGTGACCTGCTGAGGGGCTGTCAGGGCAGCCTGGGGGCAGGGGCATGTTGGTGGAATAGCATGGACTCCAAAGAGGCTTT
The DNA here is from genome assembly GCF_000455745.1 of Alligator sinensis. Lineage (NCBI taxonomy): Eukaryota > Metazoa > Chordata > Crocodylia > Alligatoridae > Alligator > Alligator sinensis. Next base: position 387,469 of record NW_005842945.1, read on the forward strand.
CTGAGGCTGTATCTTTAATACTGATAGGAATAGCTGTCACCCTGCCTCATTCCCTGAGAATGATCCAAGGAGCACAGGGAAGGTTTCTCAGGTCTATGGTGATGGGAAAAGCTCGGGTCCCTAATCACTGCCCACCCACTGCCTGGCCCAGAGAGTGCTCAGATAAGCCTAACTGAAGGGCTACATTTCAGGATGCCCCTGACAGACATGAACAGACCCCCAGGGCCATGAGGTGATGGGGGAGCCCAAGGGTACATTGCCCAAGGCCAGGCTGACCCAGACAGTCAGAGGCCTGGGCTGGGGACACTGCTCCTCCTTTGAACTGAGACTCCCTGCCTTCCCCCTCAATGCACCTGGCCAGTTAAAGAGGCTGAGAGTGGAGGGGTCTGATCCTCTTCTTCCCCACCCCTGCAGTGTGGACTGTGCTCCTGGGGGTAGCCAAAATGAGCGGTGCCCTTCACTGTGCCCTGCGCTGGTGGGGCGGGGAGGGTGATGGCTCCTTGTGCCCCCTCCTTGCCTGTGCACCAGGGCACAATTTAGTGCTTTGTCTCCTGCAGCCTGAAGAAAGCAGCCTACGCAAAGCCAAGCAGGTCATCCAAGACTGTCATTCATTCTGTGCCAGGCCGAACAGGAATACCCAGAGCAGGGGCCTTTTGTCCTCGGGCCCTTTGTTGTGCTGGGGCTCTAGCACAGACGGTGTTGCTGCTGTGGAAATCTGGCCCTAGCCTCTGTCTCCAGCACAACTCCAAAGGGGGCAGAAAGAGATGAACTGCAACTGGGTTTTCAAAAGGTGGCACTGATTTGAGGATCCTGGCTGAACACTCCCATCCCCACTCCCAACCATGAGGGGAGCTGGGATCTCATCCATTGTCCCAGACCCACAACCAGTGTCTGCTTCAGCAGAAGCCTTTCTGGGAAGCAGGATGTCCCCATTCCCTCTGCTGTGGGGAGCAAGGTCTTGTCAGCAGCAGTGCCCGGTGGTCCCTCTACTGGCCCCATGGCCACACCCCCTCCCTAGCAGATTGTCCCAGTGCCCCTCTCATAGGGCTGATGCCCCTTAGGAATTGCTGGTTCCATTCCAAATCCATGGGAGCAATATTGCAGAAGGTAATCAGCCTGCAGGTGGGGACTTAATTAGGAAAAGAAGGTACATGTAGTGGCTTTTAAGAGGCTGCTATGGACAGGGAGGACGAAGACAGGGGAAGGCAACCTGAGCAACAGGATGGGGCTTTGAAATCTGGCTTAGGTGAATTCAGTGCCACAGCCCCTCTCTGCTTGATCCAGCACATGGACTATATGTGGGAGGAGAAGGAGGGAGTGCTGGGGCAGTGGAAGGATGAAGCAATTGTTTGTTACTGAGCAGAAAAACAACTTGTTCCAGGAAGCTAAAATTGCAATTTTTATGGCTCTTAGCAGAGCCAAAAGGAGGATGAAATAATGAAGTGTTCTCACAGGTCAGGAGCCAAGGGCAAATCTGTGCTGGCCTGGGAGTCACACTACTGCTTGGCTCCAAAAGAAGCAATGCCAGTGCCCTGCTCCCTCTACTATGGGTGCCATAAGGCTCTACAGCAGGGATAGGCAACCCATGGCATGGGTGCCAGAGCATGGCAAGCAAAGGCACTTTGGTCGGCACATATGCCTTGGTGCAGATGATAGGGAAAGGGCCAGGGCACTGCCATAACAAGGATCCCCTGCCAGCCACCCCTGGCACTTCAACATTTTACAAATCGAGGTCATGGGTGTTTTTGGCACTCTGTCTAAAAACACTGCCACCCCTGCTGTAAAGCAGGATGAGATTTAAAGGGCTGCCATTTGTTCTCCTGCCCAGGACCTCAGATTTGTAACACAGAAAAAGTCTAACATTGCCAGTTCGTGCACTGCTATAATGGCTTCCTTATATCTAGTACTTTTCTTAGGGACCCAGTTTCTGGAGTCATGGGATTTAATCAAATATCTCTGCTTTCAAGAAAAGAGAATTAAAATTTCAGCCCTCAGAGTTGTAGAAGAGAGGTGGAAAATATGCCACAAATGCCCCCCAAAAGCTTGGGAACTACATGCCAAAGAAAAAACAAAAATATATGTTTTTAAGAACCCACTTGGACCCCGCTGCTGCTCCTTCTCTCCACCACCCAGGAGCAGTGTGGGATGGGAGAAGCTCCCCTGCCACTGAAGCCCCTTCCCACCAAAAACCACCGAAGTCCCCCAGCTCTGTGGGCCATAGGTTGTCAACCCCTGTCATAGGTAATGAAAGGTTCAGGCACAAGAGCCCACTGTGTATTGCTACACAAATATGCAGCCAGAAGGGGGAGCTGCTCAGAGCTTTGTTACTGGAGACCCCACAAAAATGTTGATGCTTTTCATTTGTTAGTTGCTGTTCAGTCCTTTACATCAATGATTAACAGGTAACCAAGCTGTTTTCTGGTTTGCTAAGTTCCTGCTTCTGCTAACATGGAGGTTAATGGCAAACCTCTCAGCAAGGTCAATGCAGACAGGATCAGGCCTGAAATGTGTTGTTTATTAATCTGCCCAGTCCCTATAAGCCTGCTGCTTAAAGGGATAATGCCAATGGTTCCCTTGCTGCCTTCCTTCCAGTTGTCCCACAACTGGACACCAGCGCTCATCCATGATAATTATGAATGACCTGGAAAGA
>NW_005842945.1:390149-422470 GCF_000455745.1 Alligator sinensis
CCATGCTGCAAGTTAAACAGCTTGTTTAGTACCAAGCTAGCCTGGAACTACATGGTTCATTTTTGGTGAGTCTTTCATAAGAAAGCTGATGAACTGGCCTGTTTCAGAAACTGCAGAGTGGCAGCAGATGCTTTGTGGAGGTCTGAGCTGCGGGAAAATGCTTTCAAGCACTAGGCCGGGAGGTCAGTGCCTGGGCCAAGGGTAGGGTTGCCAACTCTGACTGAAGCTGTTCCGGGAGATTATTTTTTCCCAGCATGACATGTCATTCATTTCATTTTCTTAAAATATCCTATTAAAATCTCCTGGATTGCTGTCAATAATCACTGGGAAATCAGTGCTGATTCCAGTAGACTCCCAGCCAATTGGGGAGGGTTGGCAACCCTAGCCAAGGAGTTTACGGGCCATTTCTTCCACAGAGCTGTTGTGGGGTCACAGCCATTGCAGAGCTTGGAGGAGTGCTTTATCCTTGAGGAAAACAACCAGAAGCACGTCCCCCGCCTTCTTGTACCTTCACAATAAAACACCGACAGGCCCTCCCCACTGCCCAAGTTAAATCCACTCAATTAATTATTGTTAGCAACATGCCAGGCTGACAGAACAAGGAAATTAATGGCCTTTCATACAGAATGCTGTCCCAGACCACCCCACCATTGCCAGCTCTGTCACTCCCACTGCCCACAGCCCCATTGCCAGCAGTGCCAAACACCTCATGCTCTATGCCCACAGCTCACCCACTCCCTGCTGCCCCAGGCCTTCCCTAGCTTCATTTACAAACCATCGTCTACTCCAGTGTTTCCCGACCTTTTCCAGCCCAAGGCACACTTACATTAATAAAAATTTTCCGTGGCACACATGTTAAGGCATTCCCCATCCTCATACCTACTGTAGCTCATTATAGCTCATTGCCATGGCAAAATTCTGCTACATACCTGTTCATTTCTGATGGCACACTTTTGTGCCGCAGCACACTGGTTGGGAAACACTGGACTACTCCAAGTGCTCTCAGGGGATGGATTCCTCTGGCTAAAAGAGGCCTGTGAGAGCCTGCTGTTTTAGAGGTCACTACAGCCCATGGGTGCAACTCAGCACTGTTATAAAGGACGCAAGATGTACCCAAGTCACAAAACAGGGGCATGCATCTATATTGTAACCCCCTGCCCCAGAGGTTAGCTTCCCACAGCCAGGGAGTTATTTTAACCCCATCAGAAACTGAGGGGTCCAGTTCTCAATTGCTCAGCACTCAACGGGCTGCACTGGTCAAAAAATTGGGTCCTACTGGACACTGACAAAATAAAGACCCAGAGCCATACTGGATCGGGGGCCTGCACCCCCGGGAGGAGTCCAGCACAGCCCCCACAGCCCTCCCGCGGGTGCAGGCGGGCCCCCGATCTGCCTGCCGGATGACATGAGGCTGCTGCTGCTGGCTGGGACCAGTGCTGGACGCAGCCTGCACCCAACACCAGTAGCAGCAGCCTCCTATCATCTGGCAGGCAGATCAGGGGCCCCCACCCCCAGGAGGAGTCTGGCACAGCCCCGCAGCCCTCCCAGGGGTGCGGGAGGGCCCCCAATCTGCCTGCCGGATGACCAAAGGTCTGCTGCTGCCAGCTGGGACCAGCACTGGGCACAGCCCATGCAAAGCGCCGGAAAAATTGGTGCTGCTGCTGGCCTCAGCCAGCAGTGATAGCATGATATCATCCAGTGCGCAGATCCAGGGGCCTGCAGTCCCAGAACGGCTGCGCTGGATGACAGGAGGCTGCTGCCGCTGGGTGGAACGGGCGCTGAAGCCAAGTAAGCCTGGCTTCGAAACTCGAAACATTTCGAAACTTTTGAAACGTTTTGAGTGCCCTTGTTTCATTTCAAAGCTGTTTTGAAGGCTTTTGTTTCATTTCAATTTTGCTGTTTTGAGCTCAAAACGCATTGAAACAGCTTCAAAATTAAACACCCGATGAAATTTTGCACAGCCCTTGTAGCCAGTCTGAGAAGGAAGGCAAAAGGAAGCTATTTTCCCTTGGTCAGCAGACGTTTCTTGGGGCTCCCAACATAACACCAGGAAGAATGGGAATCCCTACTTTGCTCTGCCTCCCCCAGCCAAAGAACCAGTGCCTGCCAGACTGCATGATTCCCTTCCCTTCCCTTTCTTGCCCTGGCAGGCTCAGGGCCCAGGACTGCCCTTCACCTGCCATGGGGTCAACAGCATCACCGAGGATGAAGTCATGCCCACTGGAGGCAAGAGGGAAGGGGCTTGGCCTTTCTGGTTAGGGGCCCAGAAGCCTCATTTTACAGAGGGGCTTGAGAGAGAGAGAGCTAGGCCACAGTCAAACCTCAGAGCCAATCCCCACAATGTCCAGGGGCCAGTTCAGGCCATATTGCTAGAACAGGCTACACCCATCCCTCAGGTCGAACCCGTCCCAAACAGTCTGCCTCAGTTCACCATATGCCAGGCTCTGTCCCCACCATCAGTTCCTCCTGCCCAGCAAGGAGACTCCCAGGTTCATAGAGCCAAGTTTGTCTATTTTATCCTTTCCTATTGGGAATCCCTTCCCCACAGATTCCAGCTCAACCTAGCCCCGTCTTTCCAAACACCACTTGAAAAGTGAGCAATAACAGTGATAATGCCTCCTATTTCTGATGTCTGCACCTTCTCAGAACTGAGAAGAAGTGGGCCAAGGCCCTTGTCCAGCAGTTTGCCAATCACATTCTGAAGCTGGGGTTGCCAGGCTGGTAGGATGTTTCTTTTCAGCTCCAAGGGCAGCTACTGCGATTGGAACCTAGGCTGGTGTCATCCCTCCTCCACCCCCCAAACTTCTGAAAGCATAGCTTTTGGTTGCTTGCAGCTGGGCCTACCTGTCACAGCACAATTTACATCCAGCTGGCAGAGGTGGGTGGAAACTCACAGCAAAGCCAAGGGACCAGGCGGAGCATGGTGCAATGTACTGAAACCTTAGGTACCCTTGTGCCTTGGTTTCCACAATGTCTTTGCAGAACAGCTTGTCATATTATTTAAAACCAGCCTAAATGAGTTCAGGTCAGAGATGGTTCAGTCAGCTGTGTGAACAGGACCAAACTGCCCTTAAATTACAGCTGGGCTCAAGTGAAATTGTCCCTGAACTTTGGAAATGGGCTTGGCTTTAGTTTAAGCTTAAAGTTTTTCTGTTGGGTGACTGTTAAATGCACTGGGCTGTGCAGGGTTTGTCAGAACGCTTACAACCATAGATAGGGGCCAACTTTTTAAAACTGCTTGGCAAGTGGGAAACATGCTGGGTACAGAGCACTTGAAAATCCAGCCCTTTTGAGGCACTTAAATGGGAACTGAGCCCTTGTGAAAATATGGCCTTAACATCTGGCTCTTCTATATATCTGAATCGTGGCACCAAAGAAAGCCACGTGCTGTGGCTGACCTGAAGTATTTGCCCTCAACAGCTGGCCCATGCATGCCTCTACTCCAAGCACAGTCAAGTAACTTTACAGACCTATGTGGCCATTGGAAGTTGTCTGGCTGGAAAAAGAGAAATCCTGGGACCTGGATCTTCAAAGAGGGCTTGGTATGGCACATAGGATCCATGTCTAGATCAGTCATCATGGTCCCATGCCCCAGCGGCCCCATGCCCACAGCAACACATTTCCTAATTAGCAGTGCCATTTGTGGAGCATCTTCGTTCCATAGAGCCTGAAGCACTTGGCAGACTAAGTAATCAGTCCAGATCCAGGAAGCCTGTCACCCTTCCCTGGGATGCAGCCAACTCTGCACTGAGTCCTCCAAGAAACCAACAGTTACCCTGTTTCCAGTGCCTAGAATTAATGCAGGAGTCCTGCCCACCCTAGCTAAATCACTCCCTCCCCATTAAAAGCCATTGCAAGGTGGAGCTCTGAAAGCAGATACTCACCCAAATTATCCTGTTGGCTGAGGGGAAGGCAGCCCCATGAGGAAAAGTCAGCCCAAACTCAATAGCTTTGCTCAGGACTCATGGCAAACATGAGGCTATCACACAGCATCCTGGCTCCTCTAACAGTGGCTGTCTCTGGCTATACGAATTTTGGGGGGCAAGGTTTGGGAGCACAAAGGAAGATACCAGAATTGCATAGTTTGAGGTTGTATTGCATTTTTCGTGTTAGTGCTATGGCACTATGCAAAGGACAGTGTGCACTCTCCAGGCAATCTCAGTGCCTTCCTTCCCCTGCGTGAACCCCAGCACACACCAAACCCTCCACAAGGGCCAGGGAGGGAGGAGTGAGCCCTGGAGATTCCCAGGCCCCATGTCTTTGAGGAAGAGAGACTGTCTGCAGGGGATACATTCTGCCTTTAGCTTCAAACCAACCTGATAACCCCTAGTTAAATGAGAGTGGTTTTGCTCAGAGAAATGACTGAAACTGCTCCTTTTGTACTCATCTAGTCAGGTTCCCTTGGTGGTTGCTGGCTTGCAAGACCAACATATGTGCTTGATGCTTCTAATTCCTGTGAGCTTGGGGGAGTCAGCCCAGCCAAGAGGAGGAACCTAGAGTCTGTTTCTGGTTTACAGAATTGTTAATTAACTTATATTTGCTGAATCTTCATAGTTGCTGATGGGTGAAGAGGACTGCAGCCAGGTGAACTCTGGGGCCTGGGCTGTGGCTGCAGAGCCACCAGCTGGAAATTAAAACCACCTGAACTGCTCCCTGAGCCTGTTTGTTCTGGAGTCACTGTGCTGATGACAATATGGGGCCTCATGCTGCCAGGGGCCACTTTGATGTATGCTATGCTGCGATGGTTAGCAGCAAAGCACCTGCAGTGTGCGGCTGATCGACAGGTCAACAGGACTGCTTCAAGGTGCCCAGGACAAGAACATTGGTTGGCTGTTACTGAGGTGACAGCCTGCATTGGGATGATTATTACTGTTGGTAGTTATATGCTAATTTAATTTCCTAAACAACCCCACAGAGCTGAATGGGAATGATCCATTTATGTTGTTGTTCTCTGGCTGAACTCCAGAGGGTACTACTGAGCAAGGGCACCAAGGGGCAGTTCACAGCCTAAGAGTATTAAATGAAGTCAGCAGGAGCCGACAGAGGGAGATAGTACTGTGCAAACACCCTCTCATTTCCTGATAGTCCTTGTTTTTTTCTCCTGCCCAGCAACTGTGGGCTTGATCATGCTCCTAGGGAAACCTGGAGGCTGATTCCTCTTTGCTGACTTTGACAAGACTGTTTTCATGTGCCCATGCATTACACATGGAGGAGCTGGCAGGCTGCACCCATCTCCCTTCCCTCCACCTTCCTCTCCCTGTCACTGGTCTGGGAGCTACAAACTCTGGGTCCAGGATACACCAGATCTGGGCTGTCACCTGGTATCCTAGATCCACTGTGCAGCTGCTCTGTTCTCCAGCAGTATCCCCTGAAATGGCATCACATCCCACCCCCAGTTCAGGAGTGCCACCTTTATCATGAGAGCATCTCCAGCCTGTGGCTGGGCCAAGACCTGATGCATTCCACACCCCATGGCTAAGAGCCTCTGAGCTGGCCCAGCAACAGGTCCTGGAGGTGAGACAGGGGAAAAAGCAGGTCACTCACCATCCTCTGCATGTTGGCCGCAGGTGGGTGGACTCTACTGCGCAGTTTGTTGTGCAGGGAAAGCAACAGGAAACTTTCCTTCAGACCTAGAGCTGGGGAGAGGGAATAAAAACAGGAAGTCAGGGAATAGGAGCTGGACCATACCCCAAGTCCCCCCTCTCTTCCCAGCCCTACAGCGCATGGCTGAGCTGAGGGCTGGGTGGGATTGCTTCTGCCCAGCCCGTCTCTGCTAGCAGGTCACAGATCTCAAGCCAAGCAACACCAGACACTCACTGTAAGGAACTGGGCCAGCAGGGAAAGGAGACCTGTCACCATGGTGACAGCAGGGAAAGAAAGCCTGTCTTTGGAAGTGGAATACAAAGAGGCAGGGGCTGCAAACACCAGCTCCGCACTGGCTGAGCCACTGGCTCAGGCACAAACAAGATTAGACCCCAGGGACCCCACTGGGCTACAGCCCTCTGGTCTCAGTGGCAAACTGATGGTGACACACTGAGGCCCCACAGCCAGACAGACAAGGTGATGGGGGTTTTCAGGAGAGCAACAAGCTATGGTAAAAAAATCAAGGTGAACCATCTCAGAGTCCCTGTCCATTCTTGCAATAGCTTAAAGAGGGGCAGGATTGGGGCTCTAGCTCCGGGCACCCACTTAAAGAGGAAGCAAGAAGCAAGAACAGCCCCTGCCATGACCCAGGCTGCCACTGCCACGTAGGGCAGAGAACCTGGCTCTTATGCCTCTGCCTTCTCATGTGTTTGCTGTCCACTGTGATGATCACACACAAAGTACATGAGGGCATGATGATGGCAAAGGCAGGTTCCTGAGTTCCCACCCCCGTTTCAGGCACACTGCAGGGCCCTTGTAGGACAACATCTTCATCCTTGGCTTGTAGCTGCCGCAAGTTCCTGGCATGGCCTTCCTCCTAGCACATGATGGGTAAAAAAAGCAAGTCCCCAAGACAGCTGGCTAGGACACAGGCAGCAAAACAGTTGCAAAAAACAATCCTGGAGTAAATGATACTTTATAATCTCTCTTGGGGAACAGACAGGCAGGGAACCCCCTGTCCTCCCTAATCACCCCATGCCAGATAAACCCTGTCTGCTGCCATGTAGCCAGTAATGCCTCCAGAGCGGGCATGGACCTCCTCCATAGCCTGTTTGCCTGTGGTTTGCATTACTGTTAGTTAAAGATGTTACAGTGGTCTGCTTCCCTTGTTCAGCAGCTCCCAGCCCTTTCCTCCCACCACTGTTGTCACATTCCACAAGTTAAGCTCACTGGAGCTGCACCAATTTACACCTGCTGACAATTTGACCCAGCCTTGGTCTGGATAAATAGGGTCTGATCCTGCAAGATACTGAATATTCCCATTGACTTGCACAGAGGCTGTGAGTGCAGACTATTGGGGTTTCCTGAGGTCAGCACTGGCTCCAAGGATTAGTAAACATGGGCTCCCCTCCTCCCAGGTCAGAGACAGTCAGAGCCAAGCGCCCCTGGCACCCAGCTTTGCTGGTGCTGGATAATCTCCACAACACTTCCATTGATTACCCCTGTGGAATTTGCCAATTACCTCGGTGCAACGGAGCCATGGGGGACAGCTTCTCATGTTGTTGGTGTATCCTGATCTCCCCCAAACTTGAGCCAAGACAGCTGAAAGCCAGTGCCAGGAGCTGACATGCCAGCATCTGTTTAACCTTCATGAAGGTGGTTCTGTGTTCAATCTTCTAAGCTTAAATTCTGTGCAAAAGACCAATCCAGCTGAATCAGAGGTGTTGAGCTACGCAGCTATCCCTGTCTCGTACAGCCCTGGCTCTGCGATGCACACATGTGTGTGCACGTCTGTGTGTAGGTACGTGTCTCTCTTGCTGGATGTTTCCGAGTTGTGATCCTATTCAAACCTTCAGACAAGCACTGCCGGGCAGCTTAACAAAAGGGGGACTGGTGAGTAATAGCTCTGTCAAAACAGTCTTCTGCCAACAGCTTGCTGGCATGAAAAAAGAGACAGCTCCTGTGGAATCCTTACAATCCTCCGCCCCCTGCTCCCCCTGGGACCGAGCTCAACACCACATGAGCCCTGCTAATCATTGAAGGATTATTATTATTCACACGGAACTGTAAAGGGGCCATGCTGATTGGGCAGTGAAACATTCCAAAGGGGCGGCTTAATGAATGAGACTCTCAGATGGCCTTAGACTGTGCAGTTCTCAGCTACTGAGACACACACTTCGCTTACTCCAAATGCACTCCCCCACATACACATACACACACATACACTTGCTCCCCTCCTACTCTGTTACGATTAGCAGCAAGGCAACTACAAGCAATGGGGTTAATTGTAAAAGAGATGCTCTGAGGGCCTAAGGCTCCAAGGTCTCTGACTCCTAGCACCTGGAAGGATCCTGGAGATGAGAAACATAAAGGGTTTATTTCTTTGCAGGGAATCTCACCACTTCTCTTGTTCTGCCCTATGAATTAAACATGCTGGTGATGTAACATATACCATCATGAAAGTGGTACATGGCAGGAAGCCAAGTCGCTGTATGGGGGAGTGAGGCAGGAGGGTAACTGGGAAAGAAAGCCTGCTAGGTGCAAGGAGTGGCTTTGCAGGTTGTCTACATGCAAATGAGACCCAAAAGTAGGGAGGGAGGAATCTCTTAAAATAATGCTGTGATTGTACAGATTCCTTGGGGATGTATCACAGGACAGCAAGTGACCTGCAATCTATAAGTGCACCACCCACAGTGGGGGATTCAACACTGTCCTTGGGAGCAAGAGCTCTCACTCCACCACAGCCTGCTCCCACGGAGGCTGCCTCTGCCACTCTGCTGGACCCCAAGTCCCACAGTGATGTTAATACACAGGCTGTCCTGAGCACTGTGCCTAGCAGCCATGGGAAGGAATTCCCCGCACATCATGAGCCTTTGTACTTCAGCAGTGCTTAGAGACGCTGTTGTGATAATTTCAATGGAATGAATGAGCCCAGAGATTCAAAGGTATTAAAGTGACCCTGTCCCTGCAAAACACTGAACAGCTAAACAAGGCTCAGGATTTGAGTTCAGAGACTGCAGTCTGCTCAGTGTCATGGCAACAGCCACCATGATAAAAAAATTCCAACCTCTTATTAAAGATGCAAGAAAAGAAGGGAAAAGGGCTAAAGGCTTGGCATGCAAGGTATTAAATGAGGCTTTCATTGTAATAATAGCCATCATTCCCTTCCCTTTAGCTGTAAAGTATCATTATAAGGAGAACTGCTGTCTCCTCCCTGTTTGACAGTCCTTAGGTTGCTGCTAAACAAGGCAATAATTCTCCTTTTTGAGAAAAATAGATTCAGTTAGTCAAGATGGGCTGGAGCTGTTCTTGTCCCTGGAGTTTGGTTCTGATTCAACTTCCTTGAAGACAAAATGCCCACAAAAGAAGATCAGGTAGGGTGGAAGACAAGATTAGGATTCAAAACAGCTTGGATACATTGGAAAAATCAGATGAAATTCAGTCTGGACAAGTGCAAAATCCTGGATTTAGCAGAACGATGGGTACTGCAGTACTGCAGAAATGGACTTAAGGGTTATAGCAATTGCAAGATGAATTATGAAAGAGAAGTGCAAAAAAAAGGAGAATAACAACAATGATGAGAGACCGAGCAAAAAATGACACAAGAAAAATTTGAAAGAATTGGGATTATTTAATCTGTAGAAGACTGGGTGTGTGGGGTTGGACTACTGTCTTCAAATACAAAAGAGGCTATTTCAGAGAGGATGTTGACACACTGTTTTGAGTGTGCAAAGGAGATGGGACAAAAAGTAATGGGCTGAAATTGCAACAAGGAAGATTTAGGTTAGCTATTAGGAAGAACTTTAACTTTGTGGGTGATTAAGCATTGGAACAGACTACCTAGAGAGGCTGTGGAATCTCTGTCGCTGGATGTTTTAAGTGTAAGTCAAACAAACATTTATCTGGGATGGTTTAGACAGGGATGATCCTGCCCTCAGTAGGGATTTTAACTAGGTAACTTCCTGAGGTCCCTTCCAGCCCCCTTTATCTATGATTCTATAAAACCACATCAAATACATCATCTGCCTCTGGTACTGAGTCTCCTCTGATCAGCCACTTTGAAATCTGGCAAGCTTGAACCAGCTTTGGGCTGTTAACATCAATGTTTTTAGCTGTATTTTGGTCAGGTTCTCACAGCAGTTTTGAAAAAAAATCAACTTGGCCAGTTAAGGCAGACTCATTAAAAACACAGCAAAAAAAGAAAGAAAGAAAGATAAAGAAATACGATGGGATGCAAAAGTGACTCCTGAGGGAAGGGGAGACAGCAGGATCTCAAGTCTCATGTTCCAGATGGGTTTAGGATTTAGCCAAAGTTAAAGGTGGGGAGAGGGGGATGGATATCATTGTTCTTCTTTTTCTGGTTCAGTCTGCTCAGGAGATCCTTCAGGATCAGAGTGATGGGTAGCACCCCAGGAAATACTCAGTGGCACCATGGAAACCCCATGGTCTGAGGAACTGATATAGTGGCAGCTTCTGCGGTAAAAGTTCATTCCTCCCAGTCTGGCTGCCCCAGACAAAAGTGTCAAATTAGGAACCCAGGAAAGGGTAAATGGGATGAGTTGCCCATTGTTTCATTATTTTCTCCACCAATTAGGACTTATTTCCAACACAACAGTTTTAGTCCATTGCTTTCTGGTCCCATGCTTCTTTTGTTTATCACACAAAATCTCAGCCCAGTCCTTTATATCAGTGTTTCTTTGGACTCATTCCGGTGCCTATCTTTAACTTTTGCTGACTTTTATAAACATTTTTATGCAACAGACCAGGGTGGACTTTTGTTATCTTAGAGTCTGGGCCTCTGCCAACCACAGCAGTCAAGACCAGGGCTTCACAGTGCCGGGCGCTGCACATGGACCCAGTAGGAGAGAAACCCTGCCCATCTAAACTAGGGGTGGCCAACCTGTAGCACATGTGTCACAAGTGGCCCAGACAGCCTTTACATGGCATGTTGCCAACTAGGGAGGGGAGAGGCAGCACAGTGACAGATAGGGCAGTGTTGTTTTTGTAGAGTGGTGCTTGGGGGCGCAGAGCTAATTTGTGGCACCTCTGACAAAAAGTTTGGACCCCACTGATCTAAACATATACCGCAAAGACTGCTGGGGTGGGGCGGAGGGGCCAGAAGAACAAAGCCCCAGAGTGGGAGATGACTTGCCCACCCCAGGCAGAGGCAGGACTAGAACACAGACCTCCCACTGCTTTGCCCAGTACCCCACACACAACACCTCAACACCGGTGCTCTCAAAATGAGAAGTAATTGTTTCTTTGTCACTAGCAGGCTCAGCTGATCTCCCAAGAGTTAATGAACATAGTCTCACAGCCACCACAGGAGGGGTCAACCTGATGTGGAAACCAAGACAGGAAGATAATGGGTCAGACCCTGACCCCAGGTCTGGTACAGCCTTCCCATAAGCTTCCTTAATTACTTCTTATTCACCCCAATAGAAACGCAGGATCAGGCCCATTTTCAAAAGCAGCCTCTGATCCTGGGTGCAAAACTAAAGGAGTTTGCGCCCTGGTTTTCAAGAGAGGCTTAGCACCAGAAACTTACTTTGGTTTCTGCTGGAGTTGTGGGTCCCCGGTTGCATCCAGCTAGCCCCCAATTAGGCCCTAAAAACTAGAGAACCCAAAAGCAAATGATCTGCCCCCATCATATATGAAGCCCTGGCAGAGATGGGAACAAAAACAGGGGCTCTCAACCCCCACTGCTGTGCCTTCATGACAGGAGGCTGTCCTTAGGTACCACGGCTAAAAAGTAGAGCTGTGCGAAGCTTCAGTCCCTGATTCAATTTGACAGAGATTCAGCCCGATTCAGTGGCCAAATCTCCGAACCTGAATCAAATCAGAGGACCCTTTAATCTCTCTGAATCGAATCAGAACCCTCCAGATCAATTCAGAGAGATTCAGAAAGATTCAGAGATTCAGACGTAAGAGACAACTCTATATGTTTTCTCTGCACACCTCTATGTAACAAGGGCTCGTGAGTGCTGCGATGCTGGGGCGCATGGAGCGTCCCACAGAAGCGCGGGGGGCTCCCCAGAGTGCTCGGCAGCAGACCTGGAAGTGGACCACAAGCACTTCTGGTCTACTTCCGGGTCCGCTGGGGAGTGTGCTGGGGGGCCCCTCCGCACCCCCCCAGCTTGGTGACTGGTGCCTCCTGGGTCTGCTGGGGACACCCGGGGTCCCCCTGCAGCCAATCCTCGAGCGGGGGAGGGGGGGAGGGGAGGGCAGTGCATTCTCCAGCAGACCCAGAAGTGGACCAGAAATACTTCTAGTCCACTTCCAGGTTCACCACTGAGCACATGGAGGGCCCCCCTCCCCACCCCCACACTCCTGTGAGACGCTTCATGTGCCCCAGCATCACAGTGATCATGAGCCGCGCCTGCTACCTCAAAGTATGTAGAAAAAAATTTTAAAGCTGTGTCTATGTCTGAATCACTGATTCTCCAAATCAGCATTGAATCTGCAGATTCAGATCTGGGCGAATCAAACCAGGGACAGTGATCCAAGTCAACGAATGGGATCACTGTCCCTGATTAGGGCTGAATCCGAATCTGAATCGAATAGGGCCTGCTTTGCCCTTACTAAAAAGGGTGGCCTGTGAAAAGTGCTGGACCCCCTGGTACTCACCTGCTGCCAGCAGGACACTGGGCCATAAGTGACCCAGCACTGGGGAGCATCTCAGGTATTGAACCTGACCTTGACTAATTAGCTGAAGGCTCCCAGTACTTTTCTCCATCCCCACTGCCTCTTTGAGCTGGACAGGTCTGTGGAGAGACAAGCTGGAGGAGAAGTGGACAATATAGGATAGTACTGCATAGAGGCTGCAGTTGGGCTGGGGACTGACACAGGAAAGGAGGGAAGCAGAAATGTCTTGAGGGTCCCTCCAGTGAATGTGGCGGGGGGTGAAAGGAAGGAGCTGGGAAAGCAAATAGACCCCAGCAAGGTAGGCTGAGACTCTTAACAGAGCACAGAGATGTAGCTACCTGAGGAAGACGTGCAGCAGTGAGGGAGGGATGGTGGCGAGAACAGGGCTGTAAATGCTGCATCCCAAGGGATGAGTCACCCATCTGGAAGGTCACTTGGTCTGGCGCAGGCAGGGCAGGCGAGGGAGCTGGAGGATTCCAAGCTGATGACAGGCATCGGCTACTTGAAATTAATCAACTCCATGGTGGGGGGGAGGGGGAGGCAAGGATTAAACAATAGCACAATCGTTGTAGAAGTTTTCCTGCCTCCAGGACAGTAGGGAGGAGCAGCAAAATAGCAGCTCCAAGGCTGAGAAACACAGCACTAGCTACAGTGGAGAAAACTTTCCCCTGCACAACCCGACAGTGCAAGGCTGATGCAACTATGGCTTGAGGGAATCAGTGTCAACCAAGTATCAATTGTATCAACTGAGCCAGATCCTGGGAGAAGCAGAAAGGCCCCACAGCACTGCAAAATGGGGAATTCCATGCCATGCTTGCAGTTGTAGGATAGGCATAACAGCACCCTCAGACCCAGCTGCTCCCTCAGCCCATTTTTAACCCATTAAATACTCCAGCATTAGGTTCACCTGATCCCATTGCCAGAAGGCTACATTGCCCAAGGCATGCTGTCTAATCATTATAATTAGAAGACCAGGATTCACACCCTGGCTGCTCCACAGGGCTAAAGTTACAGTATATTATTCAATATACAAGGTTCTGAGTTGTCTGTGACTTTGGGCTCTATCCTGGACTCATGTCTGCTCCCAAATTCCATAGAAGGAGAGGCCAGAAATGCAGTTTTCATCCTTGGCCAACTTCTAATGTGCTGAGCAGTCCCTCCTCCACTGTTTGATCCAGAAGTTAGGGAGGCTCTGTGGGGTGAGTAGGAATCACAAGCTGTGTTTTGCTGGCCAGAGAATATCACAGGGTCTTTTTGTGTCTAGTAGTCTCAAAACCAAACCCCTTAGTATTCTATATAGCCCAGCCCTGCCCATACCAGGAGGGACAATAGCACACTTCTCTGAGGTGCAGGCCACACTGGGATCATCTGCAGACTGGTTAATCCAGGCAAAACTAAGGGTCTGAACTCCACCAGGGCTGGACTGGAGTGGAAGGGAAGGATTCATAGATTCATAGTAGCGTTGCCTGGTACCCTGCACCCACAGAATTGCAGAACCTTTCAGACGATGAGTACAAAACATATCTCCCCATTTTTTCAGATGGAGAAACTCAGGCACAGAGAAAACAGTGAATTTTCAGAGGCCCTGCAGTCCAGTCCAGCCCATACCACAGCCAGGAATTGAACACAGGCATCCTGAGGCCTAGCCCTGGGTTCTCAAACCCAAGAGAAAACACAACCTTTTTACACACCCTTCTTGCTGCTTTTAGTAGCAGCTCCTTTCCTTTGCTATGCTGCAGCTCCAAGCAGCAGACATGGGTAAAGAGAATGCCTACAGGGACCATAAACCCCTACAGAGACCAGACACATTTTACTTTTGTGCCCTGTAGCAAGGAGCCAGAGGCTCCTGTTACTTTACGGGGATACTGCAGTAGGATAAGCCAGCAAGGCATGGTAGACAAGAGGGCAAAATGGAGGGTGCCTAGAGAGCTGGAGCAGGGCAGGAGTCATGAAGCCACCAGAGGATGTGACGGCTCTCCCTGGGGCTCAGTCCTGCTATATGTCCCATGGCTTACACAGGGCTCCACCCACCATAGTCCCAGGGCTTGGCAAGGAATGCACAACTCACAGAATTATGTTCCAGAATCTGAAGGCTCATTTAAAAGAAGCTATAGGGCAGCTCCTCAGCCAGTGAAAACTGGCACAACCCCATTGAAGTCAAAGCTAGGTTGATTTATACCTGCTGAGGACATGGTTCTATGTTTCTAGCTTTCAAGGTTAGAAAGACGTTCTTTTGAAAATGACCTAGTGATGTGTTTGGTGCCTCACTCCTGAGGCAGCATGAGAGGAGTCTAAGGACAGTAGTTGAAATGCAGAAACTCTTAACAGCTCTACCATTGATGCCTACACAGTCAGATGGATTGCAAATTGGCTGAAGGGTCGTACTCAGAGGGTGGTGGTGGACAGGTCATTTTCGACCTGGGGGGAAGTGGGCAGTGGAGTCCCCCAGGGCTTGGTCCTTGGGCCCACACTGCTCAATTTCTTTATCAGCGATTTGGACAGCGGGGTAAAAAGCAACCTGTTTAAATTTGCTGATGACACCAAAATTTGGAGTGAGGTGGGCACGCTAGTAGGGAGGGAAGGACTGCGGCAAGACCTGGATAGGTTGCAGGAGTGGGCTAACAAAAACAGGATGCGTTTCCATACTGACAAGTGCAGGGAGCTGCACTTGGTCAATAGTAACCAGCAGCACACACATGAGATGGGAAACTCCCTACTTGAGAGCACGGAGGCAGAAAGGGATCTTGGAGTCATCACTGACTCCAAGATGAACATGGGCCGACAATGCGAGGTCACGGTCGGCAGGGCTAACCGGACCTTATCGTGCATCCACAGGTGCATCTCAAGTAGGGCCAAGGAGGTGATCCTCCCCCTCTACGCAACACTGGTCAGGCCACAGCTGGAGTACTGTGTCCAGTTCTGGGCACCCCACTTCAAGAGGGATGTGGACAACATCGAGAGGGTCCAGAGGAGGGCCACCCACATGATCCGGGGACTGCAGGGCAGACCCTACAACGAGAGGCTACGGGACCTGAACCTGTTCAGCCTTCACAAGAGAAGGCTGAGGGGGGACCTGGTGACGATCTATAAACTCACTAGGGGGGACCAGAAGGGTTTGGGGGAGACCTTGTTTCCCCTAGCGCCCCCCGGATAACAAGAAATAACAGCCACAGGTTGTTGGAGAGTAGGTTTAGATTAGACATCCATAAGAACTACTTCACAGTTAGGGCGGCTAGGATCTGGAACCAACTTCCAAGGGAAGTGGTGCTGGCTCCTACCCTGGGGGGCTTTAAGAAGAGACTTGATGCCTACCTGGCTGGGGGCATTTGAGCCCAGTTTTCCTCCTGCCCAGTCAGGGGGTCAGACTTGAAGATCTACAAGGTCCCTTCCGACCCTACTTCTATGATACCTCAAACACCCCCTCTCTATCCATCTATGGTGCAGATTGTGACACCTATGGTACACTATGTAATCAGCTGACTCCACTAGCAGGTGAAGTGGTTGAGGGGCCTTCATTTGCAAACTCAACTCAGACAAATTCTCTCTTTCTTCATATTTTTGAAGCTGCTGCATGAGCTCTTGAACTCTGCAGCACAGCAGAGGGCTGCAGTGCATCTGAGGTCAGGCCCACTGCACTGAGCACGGGAGCCTTGATCATTGCTAGGAGGGTTAAGCAGTAGAAACCAAATCCTGTGAACAGAAACCTGAAAGCAGCATTTGTGTAAGTCCAATATGTATTAACTGCTGTACTGTCTGCAGAGGGCGTCCTTCTCTTGCTTATACTGCAGGCAGCTCTAGGGAGCTGACATGCAAGGACAGGCTGAACATCCCACGTGAATGCAGCGGTTATTTCCTGTTGAATAGACATAGTGTCCAGTGCCCTGAGCACGGTTGGCAAAAACACTCTGGCTGAAGGCCTCTCATCCTGTGCTCTTTTCCAGAGCCTCTGGCATTGACATGAAGGCAGAATGTTTTCTCCAATAACCCTGGGCAGGGAATGGCACAGCTGGAAACCCCCTCTAACAATCTCTCTGCTTTGGTGTGCTAGGATCCCCCAGCCTGGCTTAAGAGGGTCGCAATCTCCCAGAAGCCCTTTGGTGAATGCCCACAAGTAGCAGATGCTCCCTTATTTCCCATCCATGCTCTCTAGGTGCCTTTTAACTCAGACCTGACATGGGTTTTTAAATGAATAGCATGTGCGAGCATGGAAGAGGAACATGGTGAAGAGGAGTTTGGCTGATTCCAGTCTCTTGACAAACCTACCCTTCCATTAGACTTCATTACAGGAGTGCAGCTAAACAGTTTCATGCTTGATCAACACCTGGGACATGCCAGGAATGTTCAAAGTGCCCCAGATCTTTCAGAGTCTGCACTGAAGCCCCTCCAAGGATTGCTGGGATGCTGGTCCTGACTCTGTGGTGGTTAAGGATACCAAAGCCCGTCTGCAGGTGTTAATTCCAGGGCATGGGCAGTCACTCCTTTGTGCCACTGCTGTGTAAAGTAGGTTTGGGACTTCCTGTCTGCCTAGAATGTTGGAGTGATTTAGAGGGCACCAGCTACAGTGGTGCGGGAATCTTTGGTGTTCCAACACAGTGAAGAGGAACTTTGTGGCTGGGGAACATAACTGAAAAGATAGCTAACCCTTGGCTGACCTGCTTTGTGAAACATAACTGCATAGATAGCTAACCCTTGGCTGACCTGCTTTGTGTTTTGTGAATTAAAATGCCAGTGGCTGGCAAGGACCCCCCAAAACACACTGAGAACCCTGCACAGCATCTCCTGGGGACCAAAATGCCATTCCCACTGAAAGTGACTCCTGCTGTTCCCTCCCCACCATGAGAGCTGCCCAGTAAGAAACCTGCCTGCAGGCATTTTCACCAACACCTGAACTAGCAAATGCAGTCTTTTCTAATATTATATGTAACCTCAAGTTTAAGTGGGTCTTGCCACAGCTTTAGCAGGGTGTCCATGTTGGATAGGGTGAGACACAGAGGCATAGCCAGTTCTTTCAGTGCATGGGGTAGGGGGGAGCAGCGGAATTAATCTGACCACTGGGTGAGAGGGAAGGGAGAGAGTCCTGCTGAGGCTGTCCTCGCTTGTGTGGCAGTTTCTACTGCTGCTGCTGTAGCAGCACAAGCTTGGGCTGGCGCTACTGTGGGCCAAGCAGTGATGCAGGCTAGCCAGGGAGCTCCTCTTGGTGCCCCATTTGCACCCCCACTCCTGGGGCAGGCCTGTGCCTCCCATGGTGTCATTCCACTCCCCCGATACATTGCTGGACATGGGGCTCCACCTGCCTAGCTGCACCTGCTCAGTTCCTATGGCAGGGCTGCAACTTTATAGACTAACTAAATGAGAGACACAGAGAGAGCACACATTTTCCTGAACCCAAGTTCACTTCATCGAGTGCTCTCTGTTTCTCTCTTAGTTAGTCTCTAAAGGTGCATATCTACCCTGCCTTCTGAGCTGCACCTGCCATGGCAAAGACTCCTGGGGAGTACCCATTTAAGTTGGCACCCAGGGCTGGGTGAAGGTCTCTCCCCTACCCTTGTTACATTACTAAAGGGCTTAGAGAGATGGCCCATGCCACAGACACTGCCCCTTTCTGAGGGTATGAGAGACCAGGATCCCATGTGATAAGGAAAGGCAGCCACCCAGGAATCCCTGCCAGCCCCATGTCCCTGAACCCCATGATGATACTGACATGCACAATGAGCATGTGTTGCAGCTTCTCCCATAGCTACTGTTCATCTACCACAGCAGGGCAGGGCTTCCCCTCATTATCTCCATTGTCTCTAATCCTCATTGTCTCTCCTTTCCCAGCAAATGAAAGTCTGTTGGTATCATTCTGTAAGAGGGGAATCTAGTCTCAGTTCTGTGGGTGAAAACCTGCCTGATTCTGACATGAAGGAAGGGAAGTGAGTTCCAGCGGGAACTGAAGGAGCACTTACAGAGCCAGGCTGTGCTTGGAGAGCAGGTCAGAGTTTGAGTTTCTTTCTGGCCAGCTGAAGATTGCCAGTGAACTTGGCATGGAGATGCTTCCAAAGCAGCCCAGCTCAACACCTGCCCTACAGCCAGGCAGAGGGAACTCCCAGCTCAGCCTGGCCTAGCTGGGCCAAGAGGAAGGTAGGAGTAATGGCATCCAGACACATTCCTCCCTCAGGAGCAGGCTGGCACTCCCAAAAGTCATCTCCATGGGCAACTTGCTGCAGTGGTAAACACAGGGACACACATGAAAGGCTCAGGAGATTTTTCCCCTTCTGGCATGACAGCAGTGCAGTCCTCTGCAAAGGCAAAGCCCCCAGTGCCAGGGACTTTCCCAGGGGATGTTTTGGGCTCCCACAGCCAAGTTTAATGGGTTATTTAGCACACTTCATTACATATACACTGTATTTATACTCCTGGAAGACAGTGTGACCTCCAAGCCAGCTGAGTCTTGTTCCAGACAGTTCAGGTTGGTTGAGTCACTCTTGGTGTTCAAGATCAGATGAGACAATTAGATCATCTAGCCTGGACTTCTGTAAAACCCTCAAATGTCTGCACAGAACCTAGTGACTTGTGCTTGGCTACAGTTCATCTGTGAGAAAAGCAGCTGCTCATTATTTGAAGACATCAAGACATGGAGAATTTGCTGCTTCCCTAAGGAGTTAATTCCAGGGGCTAATTATCCTCACTGCTAAAACTCTGTGTTTGATTTTCCTTCTAAATGCATTTGGGAGCAGCAGGCCCTGGCTATCCAGTTCCAGCACAACCTCACCTGAGGACTGAACTGGCCCAGAGTTTCTTTTGCATTCATTGGGTTTTTTTCTATAGATAGACTACTGGTGTGTTCCAGGATAAGCAAAGGTATGATGTCAGGTGAAACTTCCCCCCAACAACATGTTTTGGCATTGTGAGGATAGGATGCCTCACAGGAGGAGAATGCTTGAGGGGAGAAGATAATGACAGGATCTAGTAGAAAGGCCACCCAAGACATTAAGTGGTAAGGGCATTGGTGTCATCTTACGCAAAGGCCACTGCTGTGATCTAATGGATGGGCCATTGCTATGATCCCATGGAGAGGCTACTGGTATGACCTAGTGTAGCAATTTCTATGTTTCTGCTACTTCATCATAATCTGAAATAAAAAGGTAGCCTAGCAATATTTGAAAGCCATCACAAGCCAATGAGGCCACAAGTTCTGGGCCAAAAATCATGCATTTTGTCTTCCGGGGCTCTTTTTCCCATTTGTGAGCAGTTCCTCACCCAAGTCATTCCACTGAGATGCACAAGGTCACCCAGGTAAAGCACAACTCACCAACGGGAGTAAGGTGTTCACAATATGGTCCCTATGAAGTACCCAAATCAAAGCATCTAGAGACAGAGAGTTTCTTAGATGTCACTTAGCCCAGCTCCCTGGCTAGCAGGACCATCCTTTATTGTGCATTTAATAGGGTTCTCTCTAAACCAGCTGTAAATTCATCTAGCTTTCCACATCTCTCAGTGATGGGGTTTTGCCCCTGCCCTTGGGAGAATATTCCGTAGGCTAGGGATAGACATTACACATAGACCGGTTTAAGTGATCAAAAACTGGTTTCAACCTGTAACATAGCAGATGTTCAGTGCACATAAACCAGTTTGAAAATGGCTGAAAACCGGTTTGAGATAAATCTGGTTGAATGTGGTATCAGACTTAACTGATTTGGCTCAAACCAGTTTATACAATGTCTGTCCCAGACCCCTTCCTATTTTAAATTAAATCAGAGTCCCTCAGCATCCTGGCATGCTCTCTGTACTTGGCAGCATTCTCTGCTCCAGACAGCTGTGCTGGCCCCTCCCCTCTGCTCCCTGGCTGCAGCTGCAGCAGAGACTGCATGTACAGCGCATCTGCCTGGTCTCCTCCTGCTCCCCCCCTTCCCTTCACCACTCCCTGCTGAAACAGGGATTCTCCCCTCCCCTCTGCCTTACATAGACACCTCTTAGCATTAGCTAGCATACCGCATGCTGGTTATGGTCTGTGTTGTGGGAGACAGAAAAAAAGCAGGCAGGACAGTATTAGCTTAGGGCTTTTTGGAGCTAATCAACAGGTAGTTAGTAACGTTTCTCTTTCACTCCATTCCTTCCTTGGAAAAAAGTTGTTTAAGAAGAGCTTAAACTAATGAGAGAAGCTCTTGTTTTCTTAATGGGCTGATAAACACTGAGTTAGGGGTGATAAACACTGTGTTATCAACTCCCAGCTGGGCTACTGGGGGGGACCCCTCCCTAATCAGACCATCTTGCCCAGGCCTGACCATGCCCCCCACCTCAACTCAGCACTGTGAAAGGGAAGGGAGGGCTGCTCTAGTGCCCCCCAGCTTCTAGCCTGAGCTATTGCAGGCATATGCCTGCATTTCTGGAATGAAAAGGGAATGTCTATCCACCTCCAAATAAGTTCTAGCTTTGGAGGTTAGACTAACCTGCAAAAATTGAATCAATTCAGGCTCAGGTTTTTTGAATGTCTATCCCTAGCCATAGAGTTCCCTGGGAGGGTGTTGTCCCTGCCATTAAGCCTAAATTGCTTTGATCTATGCGAGCCCTTTTTAGAGTAACTCTTCCTGTTTATACCCTTGAAATATTTGTAGACCAACATTAGTACCCCCTCATTCATCTCTTGGCAAACTGCAGCTCTTCTGAGCTCCCCACATCAGCCAGCCCCTCCACACCCTAAGTATTTTTACTGCTCCTCTCTGAACTCCCTCTAATTTATCAGTATATTTTGGGCAATGTGGATCCAAGACAAGCTGTTTAGATGTTCTAGATGTGGTCATTCCAAAGCCATAGACAGAAGGCTCATTTATTCTATGTCCCACCCAGAAGTACACTTGGCCTTTTTGTTATCAGGTCTCACTGCAAACTCTCCTGCTTCTGAATCTCCTTGTTGTTTCTCAGGAATCTCCATGCCACCCCCCCACCCCCCCTTGGAACAGGTGTTCTTGCTTATTTTCCTTCCCTTGAATATGCTGATGTGCATTTTTTAAGTTGAATCTTATCTTTTTGCCCTGCTGGGGTTTCCAATCTCTCTCACTGGAGTTGGCAAATCCTTCCAGTAGGTTTCATCCATGAATTTCATTCATCTTCCTCCAGACCATTTATGACATCTTTAAATAAGCCTGTACCTTATACATTTCCCTGTGGTTTCTCCCTAGAGACATCCCAACAGCCCAGTGCTTAGTCTCCTTCCATAAGTTTTGCTTAGAGAAAAATGTTATGGTCCATCAATCAGTTTCAAGCCCATGCCACTCACAGCCCAGTTAATCCGAATTAAATAAGAATAAAATCTTGGGAAGCACTGAATAAAAAGCCCTACCTCTAACATCCCCTGTCATCCGAGGCTCTAACTAGCACTGATACTGCCCAGGAGTGCTTTTATATATTGAGGAATACAAAATGAGAGGCTTGGTATGGGTAGGTGGGGACAACTCTTCTGAAAAGCTAAACATAACCATCACAATGGGGATTGTAGGCACTTCTGACAAACAGGCATTTATTTAGATGTCTAAAAGGAAGCCAAGACCATTTCAAAATCTGGCCTGGATTATGGGTTCTGAGCACTTTGAAATCTGGGCCTTCTTGTATAAACTTCTCTTTATTTCCCTTGCTGAACAGACTTAAACAGGAGCTTGATGCCTCAGCCACTTCCAGTTGTTTATTTCATCCTATTTCATTTATTGAAGTATTTATTGTTTTTTTCCCCGATCTCTGTCCTTTCTCAGTGCATTTGTAACAGCATTTGTATAAATTAACTTTTGGGCTACCTGTTGGTTTTTTTTCCACAGACCTCCAACAACCTTCCCAGAGACTGCCAGCCTGTGGCAGGCACCATTTTACCCTGGTAGTGCTTAGATGTGACTAAACACATTTTCATGGCATAGTATAGACAAATGCCTTGAAGAAGCTGTGGCCTCTAGCCTGCTCCAAAGGTGGATGAAATCAGTGACAGTCTGGGCAGGGGCGATGCATACGGGGTGCACACGGGTCCACGTGCACCCCCTGAGTGTAGCGGTGCACCCCCTACACAAAGGCACCACTGACCGTGTTGGCAGCGCCTGTGGGCGGTCGCCACTCACCACCCCGGTTGTCTGCTCGTCTGCAGGCGGTCTGCGATCCCCGCTGGCCACCGCCAACACTGCCGGCAGCATCTGCGGGTGGTTGCCGAACCCTGGTCAGCACTCACCACCCCCCACCACCCCCAGCCCTGACACTGCTGGCAGCATCTGCGGGAGCTCCCCCACTTACCGCTGCCGCACTCCTGCCGCCACTGTGCTCCCCAGCTGCCGGGGCCACATGTTGTTCATGAGTCTGGGAGTGGGTTAGAATGGGCTTTGGATCGGGCCCTGATTAGGATCACGCCACAGACTCCCACGTGCTGCAGGGATGCAGCGCCTTGGTCCAGCGAGACAGCAACAGGCTCCAGGGGTAGAGTGGCTATGTAGCGAGAGGGTGAACTAGAGAACAAAGATGACACAGCAACTGCTAATGAAAACGGGTGGAGGAAAGGGGAGGGGGTATCCCCTGCTTCTGCCATGGGGTAACACCATCCCCCCCGTCACTTCATGGGCCATCACAGGATACTGTCCCTCAGGGGGAAGCTGCTCTCTGGTTGTGGGAGCAGCATTTGCAAGGGATTCAATAGATGAAAGGCCTGTAACCTTCTGATCTAGAGGGAGAGAGGGAGAGGAGAGGCTGGTGCTGGTGCCAAGGGAAAAGTTTCCTACCGCTCGCTGCCCTCCCTCCGCCTTAGCCAGGGGAAAAACCAACAAACACACACACATTCGGGGAGGATAAATCCCAGCGAGTGGTGGGGAGGGCGGGAGGCAGGAAGGGAAGGGACGCCAGCGAGAAGCCTGCATCTTACCAACAAACTGACTACCTCTCCCTCCCTCACGCACCAGGGAAAGGCCCCTGGGAGCCCGGCTACGGGGCGGTTATTCTTCTCATCCCTGACCTCCCAGAGGCTGCAGCAGCTGAGCAGGACCTGAGGAGACTCCACAGGAGCCATCTAGGTCTGTGTGCCTTTCTTTTTTGTTCTCAGTGCCGAGATCCTCTCCCCCTCCCTCCCATTCTCCAGCAACAAGGGAAGGGAGGGGAGCAGCATCGCCCAGGGCTCCTCTGAGGGCAGACCTTTGGCAGGTCTCTTTGTTTGGCCCCTGCCCAGGGGAAGAAGGTTCAATCTCTTGCCTTTCTGGGACTAGGAGGGGAAATACAATCAAATTCCCCTGGACAGAGGGTGGGATGGGAGGAAGAAGGACCTTCCCAACATAAGGCCCTTCTAAGGATGGGCTTGTTTTGACGCAGGCCCTAAGATGAGGACACCTCTGAAATGAGCGGGGCTGAGCAGTCCTTCAACACCAGTCTTGGAGATGCAGAGCAGCCTCTGTACCCTGGGAGAGCAGCCCAGCCCACCCTGGGTCTGCCCAAGGCCGGTGGGGAAAGGCAGCCCCCCAAAGCTTCGTCTTCGGCTAGGCACAGAAAAACTGAGCCTTGTTTACCAGGGCAGTCTCATGGTGAGGGATGGGGAAGAAAGGGGTGAGTGGGGTCCAGGACAGCCCCCTTAGGGGTGGAAAATGTTGTGCCAACTTCTATACCAAAATGTGGAGAGTTCTGCAGTTTCTTAGCATCTGCATGGTGCCTGTGTGAAGCTCCTCTGGTAGGTAGGTGATGTGGCCCCTGTAAGCTGCCATGGCTGCAGAGAAGGTGAAAAACGTACTATCTGCTACTCACTGCTCACAGGTGAGAATACAAAGCACAGAGAAATATTGGGAGGAAAAGCCCAGGACCTGCCTTGCCCCCACACACCCAGGTGTGGATAGAGCCACGGGGATGGGGCTGCTGGAGCCAATCCCCACCAGCAAGTTACTGTCTCCCTCCTGTAGCAGCGGCAGGGGAGGCAGCAGTAGAGGGAGTCAGCTTCTGGATCTCAGCTGGACCAGCTCCTGCATGATGCTGTTCCTCACGGTGCCGACCTTGGCAGCCCTGTGCTTCCTGCAGCTGCCCCTCAGCAGTGCCCAGGTAAAGAGGCTGAAGGAACCTGCAGGGCCCACTAGAAGGGAATACCAGGGGCTATGGCACAAAGTTCAGTCACAGGGGGAAGAGCCAAAGCCCCCACACATCCCCCCACACCTGAACACAAAAACACCCCCTGCACTATGCAGACTCCTCATTACATGCACAGACATGCACACACACACACCTCTTTATTGCACTGTTACACAGACCCTTCCCTTCCCTTATTGCGCACACACAATCACACTCTCCTCGCTACCCAGGTGCTAATGCCTTCCCTGCACCATCTCACACTTCCCGTGCATGCTGCCCACACACCGCACACTCCCCACTCCACTCAACACAGACAGACACTGCCCACCCTCCCCTGACCTGCACTTCACCTTTGTGCTGTGCGGTGGCTGAATGGTCAGTTCATCCTGCTACAGCTCAAGCCTGACTGGAGTTGTACCAAAGGGCAGCCCCCATTGAGCCAGCTGTGAACAGGAATCGACTCATCTGGGTTGGGAGGTCAAAGTTAGGCACATGTGATATTAGGCACTTGCAATGTTAGCCACATCCCACCTTTGTATACCATTGGCTACAGAAATGGGTATGCTTTATCCACACTAGCTTGAGGGGCCCTTGTGCTTAGGTGGCCTTCACACTGCACAAACCTTCCTACACAGACATCTTTTCACTCTCCTTCCTTGTGCTCCACATCACACAGCCCCTGCCCTGAATAGCATGAAGTCTGCCTCAGCACACATCATAGCATAAGCACACTCTCTCCCTCCCTTTCTGGACACCAACACATCCTTGACACACCTACGTGGACCACATATACTGCCACACCCTGGCCCAACATCATACCACATCACAATCCCCTCCATACCCCATAACAAATACACATACATGCCATCACCACACATCACATCACATCACAAACATGCCCTGCCTCACAGAGCACCACATCACAGGCACATCTTCACTTTCCCTGGACACCACATGAGAGGTCTGCCCCATACCACACTCCCCCAAACCCTGCACTCTTCTCCCAACCCCCTCCACACACATTCCCACACCCTACTCCAATACCACACTATGTCACAAACCCCATAATACTTCACAACAGTTATGCATACATATGCTCTCCTCCCACATACCCTCACAGCCTCTAGGAGCCAGCTGTGTGCCATATTTAGCCACTTGCGCTGGTGGAGCACATTTAGCCAGAATTTGTCCCTTTTGGGCTTCTTTGGAAACCTGATCCAATTAGCAGAGTTTTCCATGTGGTGGGTGTGGGGGGCTGGGGAGAGAGAGTATCTCCCAGGTCACTGTCACCTGGGGGACTTCGACAGACTCTGCTGAGAACTGCCCCTTTCCTGATACGTGGGCTTTTTCCCAGGGCTGTCTGAGTAAGCGCCAGGTGCTGAGCACCATTCGGCAGATGCAGAAGCTGCTATCTACCCAGGAGGCTGCCCAGCTGCAGGGGATGAGAAACCTCAAGAAGCAACTCACTGTCCTGCAGAGCAGTGTTCACAAACAGGCCACCAAACGCAATGGTAACACCCATCAGGCAGCACATGTGCCTCCCAGCCATTGGCACCACTTGGGACCTGTAAAAACCAGCCACTGGCACCCTGTGGAACCAGTCACTACCAGTCACTGGTGTCACAGGAAACCAGTGACTACTGGCAACCAGTGCCAGCCTGGTCTAGTCTCTACCAACCACAAGTGCCATGCAGAACCGACAACTACCAGCTACAAGTGCCACCTGGATTGGTAACCAGTAGCCAGTTATGCCATGCTGGTGCCCAGCAGTTACTGGCAACAAACACCACCTGGGACTGTCACTGTGCAATGCTCATCTGACTCCCAGAGTGTTGTGCCAGCAGAGAATTGTGTAGAGTCCTCCCTCAGAGTGAGTGGCATTGGATTCAGTCACTGCAAGGACCAGCAGGGTTACTAATGAGTGACCTGAGGTCCTGAATGATCTGTCCTGCAGGGAGCTCAGGGGAGCTTAGAGATGGACTTCCATTGCCCTGCCAATATGACTGCTAGGCTTTAAGTTAGCAGGCCAGGGCATGGACATTGGAGTCTAGTTGGGTTTTTTCATAATCTCATAGTTGTTAGGGGATGAAAGGGACTTTACAGATTATCAGGTCTCCTGTACTTGGGCAGGAAATACTGCTGGGGTCAGATGACCCCAGAAAGATGGGCATCAAGACATTTTTTGAAGATCACCAGGGTGGATGACTGTACCACTTCTGGGGGGAGCCTGTTCCAAACCCTCGGCTTGTAAAGAAGCTTTTCCTTACATCTAGCCTGAAGCGATCTTCAATCAATTGTGTTTGTTTGTTTGTTTAAATTTTGTCTCTCAGGCCAAATCAGCCAAATCAGTTCCAAATTCTGTCGCCTGAG
Organism: Alligator sinensis; assembly: GCF_000455745.1. Taxonomy (NCBI): domain Eukaryota; kingdom Metazoa; phylum Chordata; order Crocodylia; family Alligatoridae; genus Alligator; species Alligator sinensis. The sequence continues at coordinate 416,799 of NW_005842945.1, forward strand.
CAGAATTCAGTCGTTTAAGTCTGGGTGGTACTACCACCGGCAAGTATCCTTCCTCCCAGACTTTTCAGCTGGGAGCTTCAGATACTCTCAAACCCATGGCAGACATCCTACATGCATACCCCAAGCCTGGAGGCCTAGTTCAGATGCTCCTGAGTCTTAGCTGCCTTTAGCCAAAAGGCCAACAGAGCAAGATAAGGGAAAATCCCCCATCTCCATAAATATATAGCCTCCATTGGGAGGCTATAGTAGACTGTTTGGGGCGGGGGACTGCCCGCAGTCCACCTTTAACTACACAATACCATTCAAGGTGATCTCAGCCTGGCGATCGTAGTATTTCTCCTTGATCTGAGCCAAAAGGCTGAGAAGCAATTGGAGTCTAGGTGTAAGGACTACTAACAAGGGATCCTGGGGAGCCTTCTGCCCCTCTGACTTGGCTTGCCTCTCCATGTGCTGCCCTGAAAGCTAGGGCAAGCTTCAAGGCTATGGCAGGAGGGACTCCAGAGCAGGAGCTGCAGGTGTTCTTAGGAAGGATCCTGGTTCTGCTGGCTCTGCAGTATTTGCACTAGTGGTGGGAGAGGGGCACTGTATGGCAGCAGAGGGAGGAAGGGAGGAGGTTTTCTGTGGTCCCTAGCCCAGCTGCCACAGTATCACCCACGGTGGGTCAGATCTCCTCACAGTAAGCTGGGGGGCTCAGATGCCAGGAGGGGCAGCTATTCCAGAAGAGCCTGAGAAGAAGTTACCACAATGTGTTCCAAGTCAAAGCCACCAAAAGCCAGGGACTAATGGAGCCAAGGAAGAGAGCAGCTCATTCATATGGGTATATAAGGCAGCATCTTATTTGCATATGTAAATGACCCCATCAGATCACTTCCACAGGAGATGATGCTCCCCCTATGGTTCTGCTGCTCCCCATTCAGAGACGGGGGTGGGAGCTCAGGCAGTGAGGCCCATGGTGAGCACCATGCAGGGCTGGACGGCCTGGCTCTTTTCTAACCTACCCCCTTTCTGTGTCTCAGACAGCTGCCCTCACCTGGCAGTGCCCATGAATGGCAGGAAGCTGGGCAGGAAAGCCCTGGTGGGGCACGAGGTGCACTTCCTGTGCGATGCTGGCTTTCACCTGGTGGGCTCGGAGACGCGCACCTGCCTGGACAACCGGACATGGAGTGGGCAGCAGCCCTTCTGCAAAAGTGAAGTACTGGCCCATGAGGCAGGGGCCACTCAGGGCTTCATGTCTGGGCAGACCTGAGATGGGAGGGGGGCAGACTGGGCTGGGCTCCCTGGTGGGAGTTGTCAGAGGGGGCAGGCAGGTCCAGAGGCTGGGAACTGATGCACTTTGTTCAAACTTCCCATCAACCCTGAACCTTCACCCCAAAATGGATTTCACCCTGGCTTTGCCACCTCACAGCATCCCTGAGCCTTCAACTCAAAGCAGATCACATGCCACCTTGGGTGCCAAGACTTCCTCCTAAACCAGCCTCACAGCTTCACCTCACACTGACTCCAAGGCATCACTCCAAAGCAGATTCCATCTCAAATGGTCCCTGAGCCTTCACCCTGCCGCAAATTCTCACCAACCCTGCCAAACGCCTGCGCCCTGACCCATGACTCCCCTGCAGGGTGGCACACAGCTCGGAGCCAGCTTGGGGGAGGGGTTCAGATCAAGATGTTTACAGGGACCAGTATTTGGAGAGAATGAATAGGAGGGGAGCGGTATCTGCAGTGCTGATCAGACATCACGGTAATAGCACATCAGGTGTTTATAGACTGGATCAGAAGGGGAGGCATCAAAGAGGGCACTGAAAACCACATTGCCCCTGTCACCTCTGTTTCTGTATGTTAACATTTCCCCCAGACTCAAAATTGTTGACTGTCTATAGAAAGTCTCTCTCTCTCTCCCCCTCAGGTATCAATGACTGTGCTAGCAACCCCTGTGCCAATGGCGGGACCTGTGTAGATGGCATTGAGCGCTACACCTGCCTGTGCCCCAGCGGCTGGTCAGGCAGCAACTGCCAGAGCCCAGTGTATTCCTGTAAGTCTTCAGCAGTCGCCCCAGACAGTTCCTGACAGGGCAGTACTGGCATAGGTCATTCCCAGTTATTGTGTGCGTGTGTGTGTGTGTGTGCGCGTGTGTGTGTATGTGTGTACACATGCACAGGCCTGGATATTCCCATAGTGTTGTGTTGCTGGATAACCATGGTGACATCCTGGGAGAGGTGAAGTTGACAGGACCCAAAGCTTCTCCCCAAGTTCTGCCAATCCCAGCCAAGATCCTTGCCACCACCTGCCATGTCAGGCTTAGCTCTTCATCTTCATCTATGCTCACACATCGCCATCCTGACCCATAGCTGCTCCAGCCATACTCTCCCATAGCTTTGATCCCAACCTAGGTTTCACTGAAGCCGTCTGCCCATCCTCCTAAGTGGTGGCATCATGCTAGGGACAAACATCTTGGCTCAGCCTGGGGAGAGCAGGGAGGAAGGTTTCTGCCCTTGGCCCTCAGTAAGGTACCAGAGCAGGAGGCAGGAGGCCACTTGTCTCTGACAATCATGCCTGGGAAAATCAGTGTGTTTGGCAAGGCATGTGTTGTGGCTCATGCTGGGACTCTGCACCTCTGGACTCCTCCCCTGGCCTGGGCATGGGCTGCAGAGTCTAGTTCAGCCTATGCCCCAACCCTCTAGCATGACGTCAGCCAGGCAAACTCACCACCATCTTTCTCCTGCTGCCGCAGACTGGGTGACGCTCAGCAACTCCTCCTTCAGTCGGCAGCCCCGCTGTGCTGACAACCTGCTGGGCTCCCGCCAGTGCAGCTGTGACACAGGCTTCCAGATGAAGGCCAGTGGCATGTGCCAAGGTAATGAGGCTTCCCCTGCAGCTGCCTGAGCACACACCTCTCTTACAAGCCCCTCTCCCTCATCAGCCTTGGGCTGCAAGGCCTCCTCATTCTCTGGCCTCCTTGCAGATCCACTCCCTACTGAGGCCCATGAATACTGCCACAGGCTTTTTGCATCTGTGTGACTCTGACAGCTGGTGTCCCCTGTGCTGAGGGAGGCACCATTGCTCTGGGGCCACCAAGGTGAGCAGCTCCAGTGGTGGCAGGCCCCTGCTAGGTCATGAGGACTGTTTTCCCTGCAAAAAAAATCAGTGGTGAGGCAAGGGTAGGGGTGGTCAGGATAGAGAATGTCCAGTTTGTGTGGAGAAAGGAGGAGCCTGAGCCCTAGGAAACAATGATAGACACTGAAGACAGGAGGGTAACCAGGGGGAAATGCCCACCCAATCCCTGCCTCAGTCCAGAGAATGTGATCCCCAGCACCTGTGGGGCCCTGGGGCTCACTTTACCTGCACAGGGAGTGGGATCAGCACTCATGGGTGCCCAAAGGAGTTGGTTTGTCAGAACCAGGAGGAGCATAGTTTTTGTGAGAGAATGCCGGAAGGAAGTCTATTGTGTGGCACTGGGATATGCCAGGGGACCTGACTGGGGGCAGAGGCAGAGGGACATTTTTGACACTACCCAGGCCAGGCTACGAATGCCTGAGCTGGGAGCTGTCCTATTGGAAGTGGTCATTGTGCCATGAGCTGCCATCACTTCTAGCCATCTCCGTGCCCTAGTGGTCAGCATTTCTGCTTTGCTTCCAGATGTTGATGAGTGCCAGTTGTTCCAGTCCAGCTGGCAGACCCGTATCTGTGTTCACGACTGTGTCAACCTGCCGGGCTCCTACCGCTGCATCTGCCCCCAGGGCTACCTGCTCAACACAGACTTGAATACCTGCAATGGTAAGAAACCTCCTCTGTGTGTTTGTAGGGAATCTGTCACCCACCAGGAGTGTTTGGGATTTGGCAGAGGAACAGAACTGTCTTCTGTTGTGGCCCCTTGTTGCATGTCAGTGCAAGGTACTCTGACCATCCGGGGCAACAACTGGTTTGACAACTCAGAGGAGGGGAACCCCCAGAGCTCCTAGTGGTTTGGTGCCTCTGACATCAGCCCTGACATAGGCGAGACCTTCCTCCTGAATTATGGTTACCATTGCCCACAGCACAGCACCTCCTTCTGCCCTGTTGCAACATTGGTTCCGAGGGGAACACCGAGATTCCCAAGGGTCCAGCCCCAGGGAGCCTTCCCACTCTCAGCCCTAGGCCATGGCCTCCTCCTAAGCACTTAGCTCAGCATCATGTTCATTGTGAAGCCTCCGCTGGTGCCCATATGCCCTGACTTAGCACCACACTTAATCCTGGTACCATCCTGCCCCACAGCCCCTCGGGGACCCAAAATAGGGTAAAATGACCAATCATGCTCCCCTGCAGGGGCTGAATGGAGCTGTATGTGACAGCTTGGCCCAAAAGAGACTATCCAGATACCAGTGAGGAGCAGCTCCAGGCAGAACACAGGTGGGACTGGGCCTTGGCTCCGCTGTGTAAGGTTTTTCGTTTTTTAAGGAAAATGTTCCAAGCCAAATCAGCCAAATCAATTCCAAATCCGTAAGTCATTCACAAACCATATGTGGCCCTACTACCAGCAAACATCCTCCACCCCCACCTGGGGTTTCAGAAGCTTCCAAATCATTTGGCAGGTATCCTACATGCAGGCCCAAGCTCGGAGGTTTAGAGTTCGGATGCCCTGGAGTTTCGCTTGCCCTCAGCCATATGATCACAGGAGCAAGCTAGGGAGGAGTCTCCCATTTCCATAAAGTGGGCATAAAGCCAGGATCTTCCCCCTGGAAATGAAAGTGGGAGGTTAACTATAGATTACCTCTGTGGGTACTACCCCATGCCAGAAAAACAGTTACCCCCAGTGACTAGGAAAACCGCCTTAGTAGTCATGGTATTTCTCCTGCCAGTAAAGTCCCCACCATACTCAGTCGAGGCTCTGGGTTCTGTTTGCTTTGCCAGATGTGGATGAATGCACCAACAGCCAGCACAACTGCAGCCGCGGTGAGATCTGTGTGAATGTCTTTGGAGGGTTCCGATGCGTGCGCCCTGAGTGCCCCAAGCCTCGGCACAACACCAGCTACGTCAAGACCTCTGCCTTGTAAGTGTTTCTCTGCATGCAGCCAGTGATCACCCACAGAAGCACCCAGCCTTCACATGCTCGGTGTTGCAGGCTGAGGGGAGGCTCAGAGCTCCCCTGCATCACTCCCTACAGCCTGCCCAGCTTGTAAAACCTGGAACAGGTGTAGAAGTGCTCTCTTGATGGCTCTCTACAGTGCCTCCTGTTGGGAAAAGCCAGGTGCTCCCAGCCATCTCTTCTACCCTGGATTGCCTGCAAGTGGCAGACGTAAGCATTATTGGTGTTGGTACAGCTGGCTTACCTCTTAAACATGGCAGACCCCCTACATTTATCACCTCTGGGGACAAAGAAAAGAATCCTAGCCACTCCCTGCACAAATCCCACACACAGAGGGCAGCCAGATACCTTCAGTCACAGCAACTTGTAGCAAAGCGCAGAGCAATGTAAAGTCTCTCAGGGTGCAGCAGAAAGGGCCTGGGGCAGCAGCAGCCAGCCAGCCCAAAGTCCACATGGTTCTATGCCACTTACGTTGCCTTCAATCCCATGGTCCTGCACCAGGATCCCTCAATACCTTGCTGTAACACTGAAATAGCCCTTAAGCAGGGGAAAGCATCCCCTGCTGAATTGCCCCCAGTATGGCAGCAACCCTCGTGTCCTGCTGCAGTATTTT
>NW_005842945.1:422480-423931 GCF_000455745.1 Alligator sinensis
ACCTTTAGGTAAAGAGTGTCCTCAAGAGGGCAAAGACAGACAAGGTTCTTTGGCTAAATCTGATATCTTTTATTAGACCAACTCAAATAGCTGGAAAAATTCTTCTTAGCAAGCCTTTGGGTATAAATACCCTTCGTCAGGCTGAGGAAGCATCTGCAGTTGGTATGTGTGCTCTTCCAGAATAGAGTGAATAGTAAAGAAACCAGAGGCTGGTATGCATGCAAGAAAGTCAGTTAGTGAAGATGTAAACTGAGGAGTCAGTGGGTGAGAGACAGGCCTGGGGGCGGGGGGAGGAGGAGAGGGAAAGGGGGATCAATGCAGCCGGTAAATAGTTGAGAGGTACCTAGGGAATCAGATGTTAGGCGGGTTATGATGTGCCATAAATCCAATGCCAGCTTGTATCAGAATAAGTCCAACCAGTGCAGGGAGAAGCCTAAGGGTCCTGTGGGCATACCTTCCACTGATGCTACTAGAGGTGGGCCCTGCCCAGCCAGTCATCCACAGCTCTGCTTTCCTTTGCAAATAAACCCTCTGCTTCCATTCTGCCTCCATCTTTGGCCTGCCTGGCAGACAAGGGCTCCTGAAGTCAAGTTCTGTAGCCAGCAGGCCTGGTAGCTTTGTTGTGTAACCCATCATTGGATCGATCATACTACAAGAGTCTCTATGTTTGCACTTTCTAGCCAATGAGAACACTTAGTCATGCTCCGGCAAAGGCATCTAGCTAATGGGTCTGTGCCAAGCAAAGCCCCACTGTAAGCACTGGTCAGGCAGCAGTGTTTTCACCTCAGCTTCCTTGAGCCTTTATCAAATGTCAATAAGCCAGTGAGCCCCAGGGGTGCAGCCACCTGGACATCAGACTGCAAAGCAGGACCAGGTGCTGGCATTTCCTAAACATCCGGTCTATTTGTGCAGCTCCTTCAGCTGAAATTCAATATCAAAACCAAACAGCCCTTCATTCTACTCCTGAGACTTATCCTCTCTGTTCCCAGTAGCTGCTTAGCAATTAGCAAGGACAGAACAGCCCAGGTATTATGCTCTCTGCTATGTATAGCTCCAAGTGGTGCACAGGCAGTGCATGATTCAGGTGTTTTGCTGCCTTTGGAGAAGGGTGAATTTGAGACTTACCCCAGACTTGTGTCAAAGGCTGTCCTTAGGCAGCCTAGCTATAAGTGGGAAGCTGAGGAGTCAAAGCAGATGGACTTTGTGCCATTGGTGAGCTTTAACCATGTTAGCTCAATGGGCTGTTAATCTGAGAAGCCCTCTGGCCTATCTGTAGTCCCAGATTATTTAGCAGTCACCAAAGCTGCCCCAGAGGAGTGCCATTGGGATACTGTCACCCCACTGATTATCTTAGGGAAGGGAAAGAATAACATCAGCTCCTCTCTGTGATAGATGAATTCTCTCCATCTGTAGAACCTGGACAAGTCCTCTTTTAATTACAGCAGGGAGCT
>NW_005842945.1:423941-428365 GCF_000455745.1 Alligator sinensis
CTAGATGGAGTTTATTCCTCTGTTGCAGCTGAAATGGGAGATGAGCACAGATCCGTTTCTGGCAACAAGCTGCCTCTGGTCCCTACATGTGAACCCTCTTGTTGTCTTCTCAGCAGGGATGAAGGGAAAAAGCAGGTCGTCATTCCAGGGTCTCTTTGGGCTCCATGTGTTGTCATTTGAGACCAAATTCTGCTCTCCATTGTATCAGTGTAAATTTAGGGTCATGGCACTCATAGGAATGGGGTTCTGCTGGGAGCACGTTACTAGCCTAGCTGAGAGTGAGATGTGCCAACAATGCCAGAAATCTTTGGATGATTTTAAAAATGGCCAGTGCCTTTGGGTTCCATGCTTTGTGGGACCCAAGTTTGAGAGAGTGGGGCTTGGTTATCACCAGTTCCCAGTTCCCTTTTATGAAACTAAAAAAGCAGCTGGACTTTCACAAGAGCTCAGTACCTGGTAAAGCTGGGAGAACTGGAAATCTGGCTCTGAGCTCTTGGGAAAACTCAGTCCCCAGAACATGATTTTCAGGTTTTCTGAACACCATTGCCTGCAGCTGCAGCTGCAGCTGGGAGAAACTCTACACCTCTATGAGTCAGACTAGTCACCCACAGAACAGAGGCACCCAAAACAACAGGCACTGGGAAGATAATACAAGGGTACTGGGTTCAGGTGCTCTTCTGCATATGTGAAGGAGAGTGGGAGCCCTGCTAAAAGGCACCATGATGTGGCAGAGATGCGTCCTTGAAATCTATTGGGATTTTCCTAGCCCAGCTTTGTTCAGAGCCTGTGTTTAGGCTTTCAGCTCAGCTGGGTCACCTTTGCTTCCGGTTTACTCTGGGTGTGAGAAGACTTCAGCTGAAAAGAGAGGTAACTGGATGTCCATTCATTGCACTGTGAGACTTGGCTGAGTGACTTGAACATAAGACCCCCAGGAGGCCGGTGACTTTGTTACAGAACCTCACGTCCTTAAGAACTGACAGAGTCCCTGCTCAGGGCAGCCAATAACTAGAGCAGGAGGGAGCAGCAGACTAGGACAGGAGAGCTGGCTGGAGCCATGTGTGTATTTGTGCAAATGGGGGTAGAAAGGGGGAGCTCAGGGCTGTGATAGCAGGAGGACTGCAAGTTGGGATTTTGGAGCACTGACAAATTCTGTGAGAGAAGCCCAGGGCTGGGATATCAAGGAGATGCAGGCATTGACCTAGCTGGGGGCATTTTAGACCTGGGGTAGGTAGATCTAGACCAGGAGACTACAGTTCGGGGTTGAAATCAGGTAGAGTGAAAGCTCTAATTTGAGACTGGGGTGCATTAGCAGGGCTGTGGGGGAGGTTTGTCCAGCCCTGGCTCATGCTGTTAACGCTTTAATGAGCTCAAGTACTAAATAATTGTACTTTTCAAGTAAAACTCCCTTGGAGAGAGAACTGAGCCCAGCTGCCTCCTCTGCCATGCCCCATCTCACCAGGCTCTCCCTGCTTGTCCTTTCCCAGCCAGTGTGAGCGGAACCCCTGCCCCATGGACAGCAAAGCCTGCCGCACTGCCGCCAACTCCATCTCCTTCCACTACCTGCCTCTCCAGTCCAACCGCACCGTGCCCAGGGTCCTCTTCAAGATGTCCACCACTCGCTTTGTGGGCGACAGCCTGAGATTTGCCATCACAGGTGGGAGAGGCCACAGCATCTTTGCTGTACAGCGGTCTGACCGGCAGACCGGTGAGCTCATCCTGACCAGCCCAGTGGCAGGGCCAGCTGTCCTGGAGGTGGAGCTAGAAATGAGTGAGTTTGCCCGGAGGGTCCTTCTTGGGAAGCACATCTTCAGGGTCATGACCTTCATCTCCCAGTATGAGTTCTGAGCCCCTCCTGCCCTCCTTGCCTGACTAGCTAGTGAGGGTAGGAGGAGCACTGGACATCCACCTCACAGCAGAAATGGGGGCCTCCCTGTTATCCACCCAAGCTGGCAGCTCCAGCCCAACATCGGTGGAGGCGATGCTAACTTTCTACCACATTTCTTGGTTGGACCCAACTCATTGGAGATCCTGGTTCTTTGCTTGCCAAAGACCTCACCCTAAAGCTTGCTAATTTCCTGCCCACTAGTGGTAATGTTTACATGTAATTGCCTTGTGGAACAGTTCAGGGGGGCTGATGGAAACAGCCCGGTCTGTTTTTGAGAGAGACATGGGAACAGCCAGGGTCAAAGAGAGTGAAAAAGGGCCCTACTTGGGCAACCACACTGGCCCAGAGGTGAACCCGCTGCTGACATCTGAACCTGCAGTGTCATCACATTTCAGACAGGAGCTGCCCTTACATACTAATGCTCCAGGTCTTTGCCTGCGCTTATACACACACACACACACACACACACACATCCCCCAGTGGTCAGGCACAGCATTTAGGTAAGAAGGCACCTGCCCAGCAAGAGCACGTGGAGGGTACAGGGACAGCGACAGCAGGATACACATGGAGCATGGGTTTTGCTTTTTATCCATAGAAACAAGTAATAAAATGAATGTGTCTTCAAGAAGCCCCTTCTAGTCATTTCTTCCCAACCCCTGCCCAGGAACCAGAGCTACTTCCTACCAGACTGGAAGGGAGGTAGAGAGCATCCATCTGAGGTAACCCATTTCAGCACTGGGGACTGCCCAGGAGTGCTTCCTCTCTACCTTTTGACTGATAGTCTAGGGTGCTGCTAGGCTCAGCACACTGTAATGGGCCATTTCCCTGTGCCAGGGAGTTCTCATTAACACCAGCCCAGCCCCTCCCAGGTAACTCAGTGGACCAGGCACAGCAGTTCTAAGCCAGGCTTTGCTACCAACTTGGGATGTGAACTGGGCCAGATCATTTCCCCTCCCTGCACCTTGATTTTCCAGTGGCAATCATGAGTCTGACCTGCTTTGCAAAGTGCCTTGAGATCCTTAAAGTGCTTGAGGAGATCTGGCTGAGACTATCCTAAAGAATCCTGCCTGCCAAATTCCCTCAGGCATTATGACGGATGGGAACACAATGTCCCCCAGGTGGCACCCCAGAAATGCCCTGACTTTCCTCTCCCTGACAGTCAGGCAAATATCTCTTGCCTGCAGAACCTGCAGCAGAAGGAAAGTAACAGGAGAGCAGGCTCAGAAGGCCTGACTGTGAATGTGTGTGAGTGAGACAGACAGACAGAGAAAATGGGTTTTGTGTCACATGCATGTGTGTTTGCATCTCCTCCATTGAAGCAGCTTCTGCAGTCTCAGGATCCCTTGCAAAGGGGAATCCTTTCCTGCCCTGGCATTTGCTCAGCAACAGGGAATCTGGTGTGATTGGCAAGCTTGGACCCACCAGGTGCACAATATCATCAATCACAGCTTTCCAACTTTACCGGCTACTCTGGTTGGGTCTGGCCTGGAAGGGATGGCTGAAGTGACTAAGCTATGATTCTCAACCAAGGTGCCATTGCACTCTGGAGTGCCTTCAGATCCACTGTGGAGTTGATTATTTTCTCCAGCCTAATTGCTCTGCAGGTTTAGAGGCTGAGAGACATTTACTGCGGAGCTAATTAGTCTACTCCATAGTAAACATCTCAGATCATTCTGAGAGCCAGAGGGAAGGCAGCATCTGGCTATGTCTAGCAGCCTTCCTCTTACTGCTGGCAGTTCAGCTGTAGGCCCCTTTCCCAGTGCTCCCTACTAGACTGGTTCCTTGAGGGCATTGGCTTCTTACCCCAAACAGTTCAAGGTCCCTGATTCAAATTCTGGTGCTGACCAAAAGGGCAGCCATGGGGCCTGCCCCACAGTAGGGCTGGATCACTCAAAGTGAATCACTCTGGCTTCACAAGCCCTACAACTGTGAGACAGATGATGTGCAGAGCTGGCAGTGCCCCCAGCCAGGGCAATCCCTCAGAAGAGAGCATGATCCCACAAGATGAGGAAGGGGGAGCCACCCTTGTGCTTTCTGTTGCTTCCCAGTGCCCTGCTGAGTGCTGAGGTTCTCTCACCTCGTTCTCCCACCCATCGTGGGGACTCCATCCCCCCACCACCATCACACAGCAGCCTTACTAAGGCATACAGGGGTCTCTGGTGGGGGCTGAGACAAGCAGTGCTGAGGAGCAGGGAGCTGCAGCCAGACGGGCCTGCCCTGGGAGCCCTCTACCCAGGGACTATGTCTCACTCTGGAAAGAGAGCATAGCTCCTGCTGAGCCTGTTTCTGAGCATTGACTGCCACCCTGGAAAAGCTCTGGGGCTTACACCCACTCAGACAGCTGGGAGCATAAAGGGTCTAGTAAGTGGATTTCTCAGCACAGACTCCAGACATTCCAGCTCCAAGAATGGGAGGTGACTGTGCCCTCCCCTCATTCCTCAGGAGAGCTGGGAGCTGCATGGGGTGACTGTGAGCAGATGAGTAATGGCAAAGCTCCTTGCAGAGAGCGGAAAGCCTGGGGCGTTGCACCAGTGCAGGA
>NW_005842945.1:428396-440157 GCF_000455745.1 Alligator sinensis
GAATGCAGCCCAGCCCCCAGCTCCCTTCGCAAAGGAGGGCTAATTCCCTCTCAGCCAGGAGGCTGCTCCTTGCACCTGGAGGGTGAGAGCTCCTAATGACACCAAGAATCCCTCTGCCTCCCAAACATGTGTGCACTGGCCTCTTAATCCAGCTCTCCTCAGCCAAGCTATAGGCCAAGCCCCAGAAGAGCTGGCCATACTCCACACATGGCCTAAGCAGGGCCTGGCCCATCTTGCACTCAGATCTCATTTGTAGGCTGTGCCAAGGAGAGATGAGATCACCCACCTGCTCTCTGCGACGGGGCCTGCTGGGCTGAGTGCACACTGATGTAGGAGGGGAACAGAGGCAGTGAGCAGTGTATGGCCAGGGCCAGCAGCTTCCCTCTAGAACCACTCTAGCTAGAGCAGTTTGTTTTGGGAGTCTTAGGTCCCTATCCGAGGAGTTTTCTCCCATCCCCTCTCTGTCCCTCTCTTTAAGGTCAGAAGACCGAGAGCTTGGCTCAGGGTGCCAGCAGACTCCATATGAGGCATAGTTTGGACATTACAGATGTTTTTGTCCCCCTCCCAGGACACAGTCTAACCCATGAACTGTCCTTACGTCACTCTTCTGAAAAGGAAAGATATATGGTTCCCATTGTACAGATGGGAAAACTGAAGCACTGGGATGAGAGGAAGTCATTTCCCTGAGACTGCAGGGAAAATCAGTGGCAGAGCTGGGCTTGATAACAACTCCTGGCTCTTAGCCCTGGGCTTAATTCACTGGGATGGGGACTTTAGGAAGTAGCCCAGGCCCTGGCAGAAAGTAGTATGTTTGCAAACAGCTAATGCCCTGCTGAGATGCACACACAACTCCTCTCTGCCCTGGGTAAGAGGCATAATCAGCCAGAAGCCACTTCCTCATGGTGGGGAGCTCTCCCAGCAATGTCTCATGTCACTGGCAGGAACCAACTGCTCTGGTGGGCCAAGCCACAGCTCTACTATGAGCATGAAAGCCAAAGAGCAGCCATTTCACTCATGCCCCTGCTGCAAACAGGTGGGAGGATGCCAAGGGAGCCCAGAGCCCGTGACAGCGCAGTGCCAAGTGAGAACCCAGTGCTAGGGAGAAATCTGATGTCCATATCTCCTTACCCTTCCCCCCCCCAATCTGGACCATATGAACGCTCCTCAGGCTCTGTTTGCTCCCAGGTTGCCCATGAGTCAGACACCCTGAGCAGAGCATTAGAGAAAGTGCTGGGACCTCCAGGGGCCAGATATTGGCAGCATGAGTAGCAACGTACTCCCATGTGCCAGAGCCCTAGTCTACACTGGGACAGAGCTCACAGTAGTGCATGTGGGTTGGGGAGAATCTCAACTCACATTGTTCTTAAAAAAGGAAGTTCCCAGCCCTTCTGGAAAGACACTGCAAAATGGGAAGCATGCAGGACCTGAAAGTTTGGTTCACAAATGCTCAGGCAGAGGAAGATTTCCCCCCACCCAGTCTTGATTTTTAACATTTTTTATTATTTTTGAGCATTTGGGGTTAACAGTAATGGATAAATGCAGCCCAGATCCTACTTCCTCCCTGCTCCATATCAACCTCCTCTTCCCCACTCCTCTCCATTCTCCTTCCTCAGGGCTTTTCAACCTTCCTCCATGCCCATCTTCTGAAGGAAAAACCTTAGGACTCTGGACAGGAGGTCCCAGGCTCCCTCCCTGCATCAACAGCCACAGCGTTTCTCTTGCACTAGCTTATTCCCAAGGGACACTGTCCCCATGGAGGGTGATCCCTGGTGGCTGTTGGGAAGGAGCAGGTTGAAGCCCAGTCTCAGTGGCTCTTGTAGCACAGGAAGAACTAATGCAGTGATTCTCAAGCAGGGAACTGTGGCACCCTGGGATGCCTTGAGATCCTTTCAAGGGTGCTGTGGGGTGCTACACAATGTCAGCACTGTTAGGCGCACAAACACAATACACAAGATAAACCCTGAGATTTCCAAAAGGAATCCACAGCGTTAAAAACATTTCAACTTGTGGCTTTTCTGACTTCTTTGCAAGAAAAAAATTGCTCTACTATTTTTCCATAGTCAAAAAATGAGTGAAAAATGAAGAGCTGGCATTTTCCAACGGGGTCTTGACTGTAACAAGGGGTGTCTCACATCTAAAAACGTGGAGAACCACTGGTCTAGTGGCATCCAACTTCTAGGGACAACAGTGAAGCTTCTTTTGAGGTTTCTTTCATCCTGCTCTGACACTGCCACCCTCATGCTGGAACAGCCCTGCCCTTGCTGGCGAGTCACCATTATTAACTGCTCAGCTGGGGGCAGAGCCGGCTCTCCCACGCAGGCCCTGTGATAAAGTGATCACCCACAAGTGCAATGAGCAAGGAGGTGGCATGTGTCAGAGTCACAGCAGATCTCTGTCTGCTGCCATCAGCCCCTTCTGACAGGAGGCTGATGGAGAAACCAGGATCATTGAGGTGTCCCCTGGGGACTCTGTAGGTGCCCCACAGCACACAGGCCCTGAGCAAAGCTGAGGGTGAAGGGGTGAGGAAGGCTTTTGGGGACAGAGGTAAAAGCCAGATTCATTGAGAAACTGCCCCAGCCCTCCTCCCCCTCACCTACACCTCCAGCTGCTCTGCACTTGGCTCCGGCTTCCCCCAGGGCTTGTTCTCTTTGCCCCTCGCCCTCCATTCCCGGCTGGAGCCCCGTCAGCAGCCTCACTTGCACCCACTCTGACCTCGTTCATTCCTGCACCCCGCACACAAAGCAGCTCCTGTGCACAGAGAGAGAAGATGCCCACCGGGGGGGAGCCAGCCACAAAAGCCTCCTTATGTCACACAGCAGCCAGGTGCCCGGGGTAAGCAAACTGAGCCAGTGCTCCCTTGCCAGGGGCTGAGTGCCGCCTCCAGGACTTAGCACAGTTTATTTACTGAAGGAGACCAGCAAAGCCAGAGGAACAGATGCTCTGTTTGCAGAGACACAGTTGAGGTCCACACCAGCAGAGCCAGCAGCTCCCCTCTCTACATAGCTCACAGTGACCTACAGCAAAATGCTGCAGCCTCTGCAGCTCCTTCACTTTGCACAAAGCTAGCCAGGTCAACTTCACTTTCTGTTCCTTGTCCTCTCACTTCCTGTGACTGGGACGCAGTTACATCCCTCGCCTGCCAGCCTCAGAGAGAAAGGAGTGCTGGCAAGCACTGCCATTTTGACCAAAGTGCATTCCAGGATTCAACCCCCAACATTATTAGATTCCCTGAAACATCCGAACTTTTATGTCATATTAAGTTCTTTTCTTGGGTTCCTGGATTGTGAGACTCTAAGGTTCATGTTTTCCGGCTTCTCTTACAAGGGTGGGAGTTAAAAACACTCCCTTTTAATAAGGGAAGCTGAAATTCTCCAATGATTACAGGACTCCAGGAGCTAAGGCTTTACCAAATCAGCAAATACCATGAGACTTACAACAAAACAGCAGGAGGCTTCAGGATGATGAGTTGAGTGAGAACAATTTGGTCTCATTGAGTGCATCTAGTTCATTAACTTGCACATCTACACGTTCAGTAGCTTGCACTACTGCGCAGTAGCGCTGGTGCCCAGTTTTTTTGTGATGCTTACTGTGCTGTAGCTTAATAACACTGCACAACACAGTTTTTAACCAGCACACTATTGTGCAGTGTTATTAGGCTACTGCACAGTAAGCATTTCACGTAGTCATGCCCATTTGGGCTTAAAACCCGATTTAAACCTGCCCCATATTCCTAGTTCTGAACTGATACCTTGTGGTTGGCTTTTCCCAGTGACCCCTTTCAAGAAGAACTATCCTGCCCACGTGTATCATAAAATCATAGGGTTGAAAGGGACCTCTAAGGTCATCTGGTCCAGCCCCCTGCACAAACGTAGGAGAACCCTGCTCGTGGCACTTTTGCTCACAAGTACATAAAACTGCTGTATGGAGACCAGGGAGCAGGACACCTGTCAAGGGGCAGGGCTACCCTTGTGGCCCTCAACAGTTCACCAAAACTTGTTAAGCGACCTTCCACCGGAAATAATTGCCTTCCCCTCCCTTAAGGGCCAAAGGTAAGAAGGAAAGGACACAGCCCAGGCTGGTGTAGTTCAAGAAGAAACTGCAGCATCACTGGCTGACAAGCTGTCCCATTCCCCTGGGGGTCTGACTTCTTCAGCTCCCTTAACTTAAGAGCAAGAATCTTGAACAGACCTAGGCCTCCCCAGGGGGGTAAAGTTACCACCTTCTCCATGGAGGTCAGGCAATGTATACAAGGCAGTGGAAGAAGGGCCAAGTCCTGGTTCCTGCAGAAGTCTGGATTCTCAGCTGTTCTAGAGCAATCATACGGCTGCCTCCCAGCACTGTCATGGCTAAAGGACTGCTCCCAAGGAGGGATGTCATGTGGCAATACTGATGATGCCCACCATCCAGCTCCTACCCTCCAAAGGTCTCACTTTGCTAGCAGCTGAGAAGTGAGAGGCCCAGCACTCTGGAAGGCTGCTCAGTATCAGCCTCCTTGTTCTACTGACAGGTGGAAGGCTCCGCAGGGCTTTAAAAGTATAGGCAAGAAGAGGCCTCTGCTCTCTGAGCTCCAATCCTGTGACTAGCCATTGCAAGTAGGGTGAGTGGAAGGGGGTCTGGTTTCAGAACAGACCTCTTTTGGGGGTACAGCTGGAGCTGGGCTGCAAATGCAGACTACAGAGCCTCAGCACAGAACATGGACCTGGCAGCAGGCACAGTAAAGCTTTCTTGCCTACAGCTCTGCCTACCTGCAGCATCACTTCCCGCTGCTGCACTAACCAAGGGGCCTTGTTTCTGGTCCTACCCAGGCACTGCTTTTGCTGGTGCATGTTCATGGATTAGCTCATGTCCCTGCCACTGTACTGCCAGGGCAGCTTCTTCCATGCAGCTGTGCAAGGCCTTTGCTTTCAAACTGAAGAACCCATTAGAAAACTGACCATTTCCTTGGGGTCCCACAGATCTAAGGATGGGAAGCACCCCGAGACATGCTCTCCATTCCTATGTGGCTGCTATAGGTTCTTACCACATTCCTTGCTTTGTTGAACGCGAGGCCCTGATGTTTAAATATGGCACCTACCTGTGACTTTGCAAAAAGCACAATTGGCTGAGTAGGGGCATGGGAGTCATGATGGGTTCCTGCCAGGCACACTCACTGTGTGCATGTGCTTTCCTTTGCTCTACACAAACTGGGCATCCATGCCCACCCCAAATTGCACTTAGCTTTTCCTCTGTCATGGTGCCTGAGTGACATGATCTGTGAGGACTGAACAAAGAACCACTACATCTAGAATTCGGACTCACTATAGGTAGAGATACAGGATCAGAGTTACTGGGTTAGTGCCAAAAGCAGACACATTACACATAGACTAGCACATCAATATCACCATGCTATGGAGGTTGAAAGCCACACAGCGTTGGTGTGGGGCACACTGCCCAGAAAGCAGACATGCAGCTGAGCATGTGATAAGTCTGACTGTGAAATCCATCTTGGGCTGGTCCACTGTGGCCTTGAAGACTCTACAGGTAGCCAAAGAAGTCTGAAAAAGTACCTTTGCAACTTGCTTGTAAATTATTTTACACATTTCCCTTTAAGGACTGAGCCACTTAAAAGCCAAGCTGCTACCAGTGCCAGGGAATGAACAACCCAGACAGCACAAAGAGAAATAAACTGATTGGGAAAAGAATAATGTCTTTTCTTATCTCCTCTCCTCTCTCAGTTGGCATCCTCTTGTAACAACAGGAGACAAAGTGCTTTCAGACAAGAGGGTGATATGGAAGCTGATGTTCTCCCTTCAGACAGAGCCCAACAGCTGAGAAGTACTACATCAAAGTGACTCCAGCTTGTGACCAGTCCCCAGGAATTGTCCAGCATACACATCCTTAAGGCTCTTACAAGACTGGGAATTACGGCATATGCCCCAGGGACAGTCTTTAAAGGGGAGCAAGCAAAAGCAGTGTCAAAGGGTTGCCCTGTCTCTTAATCTCTCCACTGCATGGAGGTTTGGTCCTGTCTTCACTGGCATAGCCCGGCCCCTGCACCCTTTGCTGCTCTTGTCTCTCAGGGCCTTGTCCCTTCATCCCCTCTGCTCTGTCCCTTCCACCAGCTGTCTTGCTCTACCCAGCTCTGCTGTTTCTCTCCCCTTGCTTGTCATGTGCCATCTCTGACTTGATCCAGAAGTACTCACCCTGTCACCAGGTACTGACCCTATTGTCAGGTGGCATCTGGGAATGATAGCACTTACTCCTCGTATCTGTTCTTTAAAATCTGCACACTGTATGCATGTGACAGCTGCTAGCTCTCCTGCCTGGGGACTGTGTCCTGGGATGTGTCTTTGCAGCAGCCCTAAAACCTGCAGCACACTTATAGGTTCAAAGGTGCTACACTCACTAGCACCATGGCCGAAAGAGAACTGGGGGTCACGATTGACCACAAGATGAACATGAGCCACCAATGTGATGTTGCAGCTGGTAAAATTCTCCCCGGAGAATTCATGCCCCGCCCCCCCCTCCGGCCCCCATACACACACCTTCTAGCTTTCTTTGCATCCTTGTTTGTGATTCTGTGTCCCCTAAGAAATCCATAGCTTAGTGAGTCGAAGAAAGAACGTTGATGGAGAAATCCATTTTTCACAGCTGGCAAATGCTGACAGTAAGTAACAAGCAGATCAGGTAGGCTGGACCCTTGCGGCAGCCCATGGGGGATGCGGCAAAGAGCAAGTGGAGCAGATGTGTGGGCAAGAGCTGTGAGGCAGGCAGGAACAGAAGGCAGTCAGTCCTGAGTACACATCAAATGGATTCCTCTTCAAGCTGCAGAATATGCCACCCACCCACTGCCCAGCACCATTGTGACAAAACAGGAAGCATCACTCAGGACACAATACCTATCATGCCCCACCGGCTTTTGCATATGCCCAGGAAGGAGGCACTTAAGTGACTACCAGGCAAAGAAAAAAGGTGCTTCTTCGGGGCAAGGAAGCGGGGGGGGGGGGGGCCCCAAGCATGCGCTGCAAAGGCAACATCCCTGCCCAGAAACACGGTTCCACAGCACCATCTGCTGGGTACTACTGGGGCAGCCAAACTTGTCAGCATAAGAACTGGATGGAAATGACTCTTACAGTGTACAATAGTTTAAAGGCACCATGAGAGCCTGGATCTGCTGTCCATGACAGCAGCCTTCATCAGAACAACAATATTTGCCCAGTGAGCAAAAGCCCAGGAGGCCTTTGAGGGAGGAGAAAAGTGTGTGCTGTGACCAGGCCTGGCAGGGGCTCCAGTGTTTGTAGGAAGCCTTAGCGCAGAGGTCTGTCCACCCACCTGCTTTGTCTCTGCTCCTGCAGGATGCTTTGCCCTGAAGCATCAAGTCAGGCATCCAGCTAAGCTCCAGACAAAGATTCCCAAGTCCCAGGCTGTCCAAGTGAACACAAGACACCTGGCAACCTTAGTGAGGCAGGCTCAGGAATGGCCTCCACAGGGACACACCTTTGCTGTGTTGTAGATATGCCAGCAGAGAGCCCTGGGGTTTAGGTACACAGCACACTGACTATTGGGGTGTCTGGGGTGTCTGGGAGAGGTAACACCTCCAGACAAAGAGTACGTTGAGCTCGTCTGAGTGACTCTTCCTCTGTTGGTCCTCACCAGCACTCAACTCTCACCTGTGGCTCCAAGTAGCTGTCTGCATCCAACAGCAGTCACACCCCAGTAACAACCTCAACAGGCAGGCCAAACCAGGTGAGGGTACCCCGTCTGTCTTAGACCTCTGGGGAGATAGGGACATGCCTATCCATGCATGCAAAGTCTGACTCCAGTTGACTGGGCAGATGAGACCCTTGTAGGGTCCAATGGTCATGATGGCAGTACAGCACTGCACCATGGATCGCGCCAAGCAGGACAAGGCACAAAAGACATCCTGGTCATCCTCTGCATCTGGAGAGCAGAAGTCTGCAGTGAATGGTCCTATTTCACATTCGCTGAGAAGCAGCCATCTGGCAGCTGCTAGGAATCCAGCAATAGAAGCAGCCTGGCAATTCTAGCAAAGTCCTGGGTCTTACTCCTGAAGTTTTGCCAGAAGGGAAGGAAGAAATGGAGGAAGGGAAACAAAGTCAGGGAGGCCTTAGAGGAGCCAAAGGCTGGGCAGGGCCGTCAGGGGCACAGCTAGGAGCCGGCTGTCCTCACTCTGCCATAGCTGCTGCTGTCCAGAGGCACTTTGTTCCCCCACAGGGAAGCTAAGAACCAAAGGCCTTGTGGTCTTCCCTCTGCTTCCCCACCGGGCATGAGCATAGGATGCAGCAGGGTCCTCTCCTGCTCACTGACAGTCCTGCCCTGGGTAATGAAGGCAGAGAGCACTGATGTCCTCCCAGAGAAACTGGAATGTCTCCAAGGCCCCTTGTCTCCCTGCAAGGTCTTCAAATACTTCACAAACAGAAGGGAATGAGCCCTGTCAGGGAACTGGAGCATGGGGTGTGACCTCTTCAGCTCACACCAGAGACCAGGAGGTGCCCAAGTCAGGTAGGGGCAGAGCTGATGATAAAGCCAGTGTCCTGGCTACCAGTTTATGGGAAGGCCCTCCACCACGGGTCTAAAGGACATTAGCCAGGGGACAAGTGGACAGGCTTCTCCTGGGAGCCCAAACCTGTTTCTTCCGCAAGGTGGTGCTGTTGGCCTGAACACAGGCAAATCCAAGTGAAGAGAGGTAGTTAGCCTTGTTAGCCTCAAGTCAGGCAGAAGGCCTACAGATTCTTATCCCACTACCTGGATTAGCTTTAGTGACTCCATCATCCCTATGGGTTTATTGCTCATTTGCCCCTCCCAGCACTGTCCCCACTCTCCCCTCTCCTTCCCCCCACTCCCTCCTCATCTTCTATATTCAAATCCTTTTCCATTTTATACACCACTCTATGCATGTCCTTTCACAGCATCTAATGAAGTCAGTTTGGGCTCATGAAGGTTTATGCTAAACATCTCTGATTTAGTTAGCGTATAAGGTACCAATGCAGGATGGCCATACTGCAGATTGGATGGGGAGCACTTCAACCTCATCATCGCTGCTCTGCCTATGGGTTCCTGCATGGTTATTTTGGTCCAGCCAGCACCACCAAGCTCATTTCGTAGCCCAAGTGGGGGAAGATACAACTGAACTATAAGCAGTTTGGGGCCGGGACTTTCTGTCAGCAGTGTCCTCAACCCTAAAGGTTCAAAGCTTATAAGTCAAGCCCCAAAAGCTCTCGGGCTTTAATTTTTGTATTAAAGTATCAGTTTGGGTGCAGCCTGGGAACGTCCCCTGACCCTCATAGGGTAGAGGTGTGGTGTCACCATGATGCCAGCTCTGCCATGGGTGCCATGAATGAGATCATTCTGAGCCCCTGTGCTCACTGCCAAGCTGAGCCATGGTCCTGGCTGCACCCTGCCATGCCCTGGGCAACAGACAGCCCACACTCTGGAGAATATTCACTAACCAGTGCAAACAGTAAAGGCGAACGTGTGACCTGGCAACCTCATTTCCTCAAGGGACCAGGACATTTCCTCTATGGAAGAGCAGCTGCCAGTCCCTGAAAAAGGGGCAAGACTCAGTTTGGTGACCCTGAGGGGAAAGGTCCTGCAAGGCATTAGCAGTTCCCTGAGGCCGCCAGTCCCCAGAGGTGCTGAGGTTCCACCTGTGACAGCCAGGCTGCTGTCTGGAAAGATGCATTCATTAAATACATTTCTGATCTCCCTGGGGCTCCCCCGGGCAGGGCCACCCCCTCTGTGCACAAGGAAATCTCTGTCAGCCTGTGCTCCCTCCCAAGCCCACTCTGAAGTCTGTCTCCCACTAGCTAAATATCAATGATGGAACAAATATTAGCATAACATCCCAACCCCTGCTAAACACAAGGTCAAATCAGCCAGTCAGCACTTTGATAGATAGGGTTTGGGATTCAAAACAAGCTTGATCAGTTGTAACTCAATAAAATTCAGTAAAGAAGTTCTTTAGGAAGAATTTCTTCACAGTAAGGGTTACCAGAGTCTGGCCTGTGCTGCCAAGGGAGGTGGTGCTCTCCCCTATCTTGGAGGTCTTTAAGAGGAGACTTGACAAACATCTGGCTGGGGTCATCTGACCCCAGCACTCTTTACTGCTCAGGGCAAGGGGTTGGACTCAAAGATCTACCAAGGTCCCTTCTGACACTAAAAATCTATGAAATCTATGACGCTGCAACATGCTGCAGTGACCAATGAGAAACAAATAAACAAATGAAGCAGTATTACATGGGCAATCACTGAATTCCTCTCAGCCATGTCATACAGCAGGCCCAGGGCCAAGTCAGCTGGCTCCAAGACCAGCGTCGCTTCAAGTGTTTTCAGTCAAACTCCAGGGCAGGTTTGGAGAAGGTGCCATCTGCTACCCAGCTGGGGCAGGCAGACCTGCCAGTGCACCTACACTGACCCTTCTTCTGTATCCCTGCAGCACAGGATCAGGAAAAGGTGCAATAAACCCTCCCTCCAGGCTATGATGCCCAAATCTAGCAGGACGTGTCTGCACCCTGCTGGCAGTGCACTGATGGTCAGGATGGCCCTGCACTGACCTCCCTCCCACACGTACATCCAAACCCAGAAGTACCCCAGTGCAGCTGCTGCGAGGACACCCCCAGAGGCCATTTTCAGGTCCACCAGAGACTTAAGGCTCAACAGCAGCCTTACAGGGGTGCCCTGGGGCATTTTCCCGGGTAGATTTCCAGGTCATAAGCATGGGAGCAGGTGCAAGTGGCTGGGGCATAAGGTCACCATCTTTCCCTGGAGGTATTCCCACATACCCACTGGACTGCCCACCCCAGGCTCGGCACCCTACTCACCTGGTTGCTTCTACCCTCCCTGCAGCCAGGGCTGTGTGCTGTGACCAGGCCTGGCAGGTGCTGGGGTGCTTGTAGGAAGCCTTAGCACAGAGGTCCACCCACCCACCTGCTTTGTCTCTGCTCCTGCAGGATGCTTTGCCCTGAAGCATCAAGTCAGGCATCCAGCTAAGCTCCAGACAAAGATTCCCAAGTCCCAGGCTGTCCAAGTGAACACAAGACACCTGGCAACCTTAGTGAGGCAGGCTCAGGAATGGCCTCCACAGGGACACACCTTTGCTGTGTTGTAGATATGCCAGCAGAGAGCCCTGGGGTTTAGGTACACAGCACACTGACTATTGGGGTGTCTGGGGTGTATGCAAAGTCTGACTCTGGTTGACTGGGCAAATGAGACCGTTGTGGGGTCCAATGGCCATGATGGTGATACAGCACCACACTGTGGATCGTGCAGAGCAGAACAAGGCACAAAAGATGTCCTGATCATCCACTGCATCTGCTCCAATCTCCAGCCACCTTGACACTGTCCTAGCGCTGGTTACTAATTGGGTCGGACAAGAGAGTAAGGCCAACACTGAGCAACTTTTCCTCACTTAAATCTAAATCCAGCACAACTGACATCTAGCACAAGCCCTTTGGTGATGGGCCAGCGACGAAGCAGCAGGTGTGGACACACTGGAAGCTGTAGCCACAAACCTGCACAGGCAGCTCAGGGCTTTGGGTCACTTTTTCTGGACAGAAGCAGCAGTAGAACTCGGCACCCACAAGGACAGCCCAGCCTGAAGAAGGAGAACATCGGGAACCTGCAATCCATGGGGCGGCCAGCAGTACAGCACAGGTAAGGAATAAGCAGGTAAGCAATAAGGGGCCCTTTGGGAATCAGAGCCGGGGGGCAACAAAGGCGCCAGTCACAGGGCTCAAGTGCCTATATACTAACGCTAGGAGCA
>NW_005842945.1:442629-447354 GCF_000455745.1 Alligator sinensis
TTTATTCACCAAGGTGCCCCCGGGGGTTACAAGAAATAATGGCCACAAGCTAGCAGAGAGCAGATTTAGATTGGACATTAGGAAGAACTTCTTCACAGTTAGAGTGGCCAAGGTCTGGAACGGGCTCCCAAGGGAGGTGGTGCTCTCCCCTACCCTGGGGGTCTTCAAGAGGAGGTTAGATAGGCATCTAGCTGGGGTCATCTAATGATCCATTGAGGTCCCTTCCGACCCTAACATCTATGAATCTATGAATCTATGCTGGTGGCAACTGTGCACACACCTTGGGGTGGACTGCGCTGCACTAGGGTGGAGAAGAGACTGGGGTTGCGCTGCCTCAGGCCCCTCCCCCACTGCCTGCTCTGAAGCGCATGTGCATGTGCTGGTACAGAGCTGATGCCTCAGCTGTTTGCAGCCTCCTGGCTGCAGCTGGCCCCGGCTCTGGCTAGCTGCTGCCAGCTGGGAGTCTGGGCTGCTCCCAGCGGGCAGCTGGGATGCTACGAACAGCCCAGGCTCCGTCACTGGCACCAGCTTCCCAGAGCTGTGGCTGGCCATGGCATGCCGAGCAAAATGGCCTCACGTGCCATGCTCAGCATGCGTGCCAGGGGTTGCTGACCCCTGGAATAGAGCAACAACAGCAGTCCACATAAAATCAGTCCCGAACAGGTGAAGGTACTCTTAGACCATCGAGACATTTTCAAGTGGGCTGAGCCAGATGACCTGCATCTGAGAGTCCTGAAAGAATTGGCCAATAGTGGCACCTCTGGCAAGGTTGTTCAAAGACTCATGGAACTCAGGTGTGGTCCTGAATGACTGGAAGAAGGCTAGCATGGTGCCCATCTTTAAAAAAAGAACGAGGGACAGCCCTGCTATCTATAGACCGGTCAGTCTGAATTCAATCCTAGGAAAAATCTTTGAAAAAATTGTCAAGGTACTATCAACCACAAGCTCATAACAGGTGGGGTACTGAGAAACAACCAACATGGCTTTGTCAAGGGGAGGTCATGCCTAACAAACCTGGTGCCTTTTACGACAGGTAACTAATAAGCTGCATATAGGACACGAGGTTGACGTCATCCACCTTAACTTCAGCAAGGCCTTTAATACCGTATCCCATGAGATCCTCTCAATTAAATTGAAGGGTACTGGCTTGGACCAATCAACAGTGAGATGGGTTAGCAACTGGCTCAGAGGCCAATCCCAGCAAGCCATAATCGATGGGATGGCCTAATCCTGGAGGGCTATCTCCAGTGGTGTCCCCCAAGGATCAGTGCTTGGGCCTCTACTCTTTAACATTTTTATCGATGACCTGGATGAGGGAGTGGAAAGCACAATGATTAAGTCTGCAGATGACACCAAGCTGTGGGGAAATGCAGGCACATCTGAGGACAGGGCAAGGATACAGGATGACCTTAACATGCTGGCCCTATGGGATGAATGCAATCAGATGAAGTTCAATAGGGATAAGTGCCGGGTCCTTCATCTGGGCAGGAAGAACCTTCACCACACCTACACAATGAGTGATGGTCCACTGGCTGACACCACATCTGAAAGGGACCTGGGGGTGACAATCGACCAGAGGCTGAATCTGAGCCAACGCTGCAATGAAGTTGCCAGTAGGGCAAATAGAACTCTGGCCTGCATCAGCCGATGTGTTGCCAATAGGCCCAGAGAGGTGCTCCTCCCCCCCTACTCGGCGTTGGTAAGACCACAGCTAGAGTACTGTGTCCGGTTCTGGGCATTGCACTTCAAGAAGGACCATAGATAAGCTCGAAAGGGTACAGAGAAGGGCCACCCACATGATCAAGGGCCTGAGGGATAGGCCTTATGGAAAGAGACTCCAGGAACTGGGTTTGTTCGGTTTGAGTAAGAGAAGACTGAGAGGTGATCTGGTAGCTGCCTTCAAGTATATTGGGGTGAACACCAAGATCTAGGGGAGAAACTCTTCAGAAAGGCACCCCTTGGGAGAATGAGGTCCAATGAACACAAGCTAGTTGGGGAAAAACTTAGGCTGGACATAAGGAAAAACTTTTTCTGGAAGGGTACCTAGAATCTGGAACACACTCCCAGCAGAGGTGGTGCAGTCGCCATCCCTGGAGGTGTTCAAGAGGAGGCTGGACGGGCACCTCATTGAGCCCCACATGGCAGGGGACCGGACTCGATGATCTTACAGGTCTCTTGCGGTCCTTCTAGTCTATGATTCTATGATTTACGCCCTTGAAACTTGGACCGTCTACCAGCATCACGTCAAGAAACTAAACCACTTCCACCTGTGCTGCCTGTGAAAGATACTAAAGATCAAGTGGCAGGACAAGATTCTGGACACTTAGGGGCTCAGAAAAACAGCTCTCCCCAGAATTCACACCCTACTGAAACTGGTGCAGCTAAAATGGGCCAGCCACCTTTCAAGAATGCCCGACACTCGCCTGCCAAAGAAAATGTTCTACGACAAACTGTCAAATGGAGTACACTCTCGCAGTGCACCAAAGAAGCAGTACAAGGGCACCCTAAAGGTGTCCCTAAAGAGTTTTGGCATTGACCCGGGGTCATGGGGGCAAATCACTTGCGACCGTCCATTCTGGAGGTCATCAATCCAGAATGGAGCAGTGGCCTTCAAACAGCAATGCACGGCAGAAACAATGAAGAAATGCGTGGCCAGGAAAATGAAAACCTCTCATAACCTCTCATACCCAGTCCTCATCACTTTCCTGCCCCTGCTGTGGCAGATTGTTCAAGGTAAAGATCAGGCTTATAAGTCACCTACGTACCCACGCGACCTAGACTCCACCCACCTCCTTTCTCTTTCCTAGCTCTCTTTTCTCCTTTTTCCTTTTTTTCTCCTTTTCTCTTTTCTCCCTCCCTGTTTCTTCCCCATTTCTTTTCTCTCT
Organism: Alligator sinensis; assembly: GCF_000455745.1. Lineage (NCBI taxonomy): Eukaryota > Metazoa > Chordata > Crocodylia > Alligatoridae > Alligator > Alligator sinensis. Next base: position 445,515 of record NW_005842945.1, read on the forward strand.
TCTTGCCCCGCCCCAGCTGTGGTCATCTTCACTCACGAAGGATGAACAACCACACTGACTCCTAGGGAAAACCCTCATCCTCCACTGGGAATGAGGAGCATGGCTAGCAGGAGGCCCTGAAACAGCTTATTTCATTATCTGTCTTTAAATACTACCTAAGGGAACCAAGCTGGTTTTTGCCTGTCACTGCACTGTAGCCACTTCTGGGGTATGGCATGGCAGCACGTAGCACACCTAGAGCAGCTGCAGCCAAAAGTTTAAGGCAGGAGGTGAAGAACATTGCATGCAGTGAGAGCTGTAAGGGGAGGTAGGATGCCATTACCCAAGGTGGGATTTTGTGGGTGATATCATTTATTGAACCAACTGTATCTGCTTCTCTCCCAGAGCCTTGAAGGAAGCTACTGCGGTACCTGAAAGCTTGTTAATGTCTAAGATATTACCCAAAACAGTCCTTTCCTCTTGTGTATTTCCTGGAACATCATGGCTACAGCATCACTTTAACACTCCCATTACCCGAGGTAGGACTTTGCCCAGGCAGCAGGGTTAGCGCTCCCAACTGTTAGGAAAGGTCCATGTGGGAGCAGAGCCTTGGCTTTTGGCCTTACATAGAAGCTCTGCCCCAACAATGCTGTCCTTAGACTGAAGAGTGCCACCCCACTGAAGCATTTGAGGACAGGGCTGGCTTGAACCACTCTAATTAAAGCACACCCCCCCCCCTCTTGGAGCACATGTATAAACGCTGTTTAGGACATTTCTAGTACTGCAGGAGCAGTGCTAGCATTGGGGTTGTCAGTGGAAAATCTGAGGAAACTACTGTTTCATCCCTTGTGTGTGTTTGCAGCTGAGAAACAGCCTGTCCCAGAACAGAGGGGATGAGGTGAGTGGCAGCCTCCACACTCACAGCAAGAGGAATAGCTGGTGTCTTCAGTTTGCAGCAAATGTCATCCAGAGGGCAGCTGCCAGCACTGGGAGCAAAGATAGCTCAAGCCTTTCTCTGAAGTAGGCTGCCCAAGGCTGCTGAACTGATGTGATAAGGGCCTCTGCAGGCTGCCAAGATGGAGTCACTTAGCACCCAGATCCCAGGGCTGAACTATCTGGCTCCAGGGCTTGTGACTCATTGGAAAGCACTCCAGGCCAAGCCCTCCAGACTGCCTGCACACACTGTGATCACTCTGCCTCTCAGAGGTATTGTGCTAAAGCTCTGTCCTTGCAAGCCCAGGGCAGCCTGCTGTAGACAGGGCTCCTTCTCCAGTCCAGTCTGGCTAGAGACTTCTCATTCATCCCCTGTTGTGAGAGAGCTCTTCATGAAGCTATGGGGCCCCTCTGGTTCCTCCAGCTCTCAGAATCGTCACCACAGCATATTGACCACGCTCCCCACACAAGCAGTGGGGAGGCAGACCTAGGGCAGCAGGGGCCACAAGACATTTCTCTCCCCTAACCATGGACAGGGAAGTGTGAGACAGAGGAAGTTGGAACTGTCTCCAAATCCCGCAAGGCCCATACTCTGGGCCTGCAACTTCCCACCAGCAAAAACCAAATCTGGACACCAGCCCCCTCCACAGCAGCTACTGGCTGGCAACCAGAGCTAAAGCCACCAGCCATCCCAGGTTTCTGGGACAGCCCTACATTTTAGGGCTTGGTTTTTGCTGGTGGGAAGTTGGATCAGGTTGTTAGTGCTTGGATGTCCTTATCTTGGCCAGTGTGTCTCAGCTCTCTGCTCTTGCCACTAATGGGCTGTGCGCCCTTGTCGAGATGGGCTAGGTGCACTGGCTTCTGAAGGGAGAAGTCTCTTGACAATGTGATCAACCTCTTGGTTAAAAGGCATTTTTATAAAAGCAGG
>NW_005842945.1:447364-454146 GCF_000455745.1 Alligator sinensis
CACAGTCCAATTTGGTTGTCTTCTGCCTAAAGCTATTAGCCCCTGCAATTTCACTGGGGTGTGAAAATCACCTTGACTGTCCTCACTTGCCATGGAGAGTAGCTGTGTGCTGTTAAATAGCTGCTGTGCTGTACCTCAGAGATTGCTATGTGTTAGTAGCCGGAGTAACACTTCATGTTTTAGGCTATGGGAGTTGGGAATTGTCATGATTGTCATTAGGAAAAACTTTCTCATGGGGAGGGTAGTAAAGCAGTGGAACAGGTTACCCAGAAAAGTGGTGGACTCTCCATCCTTGGAGGTTTTTAAGACCTGGCTAGATAAAGCCTTGGCTGGGATGATCTAGTTAGATATGGTCTTGTTCTGAGCAGGGGGTTAGACTAGATGATGTCCTGAGGTCTCTCCCAACCCTATTTTTCTATGATTTTGTGGACTATAGGGCCTTGGGGATCAGGGCCTTGTCATGTTGGGTGTAGTTCACCCCCAATGAGCTGAGGTGCAGCCGCATTGTTGGTGCTGTTTGGAGGAGATGGAAGCTGGGCAGCAGAGGAGAGGGCAGCGGGGGTTCTGGCACCATTTAGAAAGCATGTTTGGGATCTAGAGGCAGAGAAAGCTTGTTGGGACTGGGTTGGGGGAGATTCACCTGCAGCTTTTCCCAAGAAGCCAAACCTGTTTTCACCTGCACCAAAGGAGCTGGGCGCAGCATACTTATTACCTGCATTTCTCACATACACCCCTTGTTTCTGGAAGGCAGAATATAGAAACAAAATATTTTTCAAGAGTCATAGTGGACAGCATGGAGCAGCTTCACTCACCTTCAGCCAGCTCAACTGCTTCATGCATAAGCTCCAGTGTTAACCCTCTCATAGCCACTAAGAAATTGCTAGAAGCTTTTGGCTTCTTAGTCACTAGCTACTGCCAACTCTCTAGCAGCTATGAGGGGGTTAACACTGGACTCTGCCCCTGCTGCTTGCTGGGCCAGAGAGAAGAGGCAATTATTAGAAACACAGTCAGGAAAATCAGCTTCCCCTCTTAAGCTATGCACCCCATTTTAGAGGGGAAGGGTGTTTATGGTATGTGAGTAAGAACAATATTAGAGTAATGGCTCATTAAATTATCCAGTTCTGGCAAAACCAAACCCGATCCCATGTACCGTAAGGTGGCCCCTAACAAAGTTCTGTGTCCAGTGTCTGGTGTCAGTTGTTACTTCATAGAATCATAGAAGTCGGGTTGGAAGGGACCTTGTAGATCTTCAAGCCTGACCCCCTGCCTGGGCAGGAGGAAAACTGGGCTCAAATGACCCCAGCCTGGTAGGCATCAAGCCTCTTCTTAAAGACCCCCAGGGTAGGAGCCAGCACCACTTCCCTTGGAAGTCAGTTCCAGATCCTAGCCGCCCTGACAGTGAAGTAGTTCTTACGGCTGTCTAATCTAAACCTACTCTCCAACAACTTGTGGCCATTATTCCTTGTTATCCTAGGGGGGCGCTAGGGGAAACAAAGTCTCCCCCAAACCTTTCTGGTCCCCCCTAGTGAGTTTATAGATGGTCACCAGGTCCCCCCTCAGCCTTCTTCTCCTGCACCCTGCACTTGTCAGTATTGAAACGCATCCTGTTTGTGTTAGCCCACCCCTGCAACCTATCCAGGTCTTGCTGCAGTCTTTCCCTCCCTACTAGCATGCCCACCTCACCCCAAATTTTGGTCTCATCAGCAAATTTGAACAGGTTGCTTTTCACCCCGTCATCCAAATCGCTGATAAAGAAATTGAACAGTGCAGGCCCAAGGACCGAGCCCTGGGGGACTCCACTGCCCACTTCCCCCCAGGTCGAATATGACCCGCCCCGCAGGCTGCCATGCGGCCGTCCAAGCTGTTTTCTGAGGCCTGAGGTGTTGCAACGGGAAACAAAAGTAAATACTGTACTTTCATTTTGGGGGGGGATGTGATACTGCTTCCTGTGAGGTCTTTGAATATGGATCACCGGCCCACTGGGTGATAAAAAGTTCATGATCCAGCCCCACATTCAAAAAGGTTGGACACCCCTGGTCTGGAGTGAGAGAAGGTGAGATGAACTAGAGGTGAACAGACAGTGCACCAGATCCCATTCCACTGATTAGACAGCTAAAAGGATTTAGGCCCCTAAATGTAATGCTGTTCCACCCCACTGAAGTCCCTGAAGAACTGTTAATGCAAAAGGTAGATGTGTGCCCCACACTTGTTGCTTTCAGCGACTCATCCTTGAAGCTCAGGTGCTGGCATGGTACAAAAGGAAATGTGCTAATATTTTTTTCATGGACTTGAGCAGGTGGAAATAGGTTGCCACTTAGGTGCCCAAGTCCAGGTAGATGCCTAAAGGGTGGAATAGGACCTGGCCCAATGTCTTTGTCACTGTGGAAGGACAACTGCGGAGCAGGGTTGAAGAGCATCAGCAAGAGGGATGGGAGTGCAGAGCATCAGCAAAGCTGTGGGGAACAGAAAGGTTGACAAAGGACTAGAATAGCAAGGAAGCCCAGTCCCCTGTTACCTGCACTCACTGCCACCATAGGATTGGCATCCTCCTCTTTTGATCTGGCACCACTGGACCACCCCTGGCCAGGTACTGGCCCATGGGGCTTGGGCCCTGTGTTGTAAGGAGGAGCAGCAACCAGGTAGAGCTGGTCAGAATCCCTCCATCAGGCTGAGGGATTCAAGTGCCCCTGGCTCTGAGAGCACAGATATCGCAGCAGCAGGGAAACAAAGCTGCAAACTCACTGCAGAGCAATGGAGCAAGATATCACTAATAATACTTACCAGTAGTGGTCAAAGTGAAGGTTTCACCTTCAAAGCCCTTTGAACACAGCCTGCCCAGAAGATGGGTGTGCCCTGATGAGGAAACTGAGGCACTGCAGGGGAAGTGACTGCCCTAAGTGGCAATGCTGAGGCTTGATCAAAGGAGTTCATGGTTCCCAGCTTTGTCTTTAGACCATGAAAATCTGCTCTGTGCAGATGGCTCCTAGCTGAGCTCCCAGCATGCTCTATGCCAGGTTTCCAGGTTCTGTCAAAGGAAGCCTTGCCAGAGTTCTCAGAATGACCTATCCAGTGCCATGGGTCCTGGCTCATCACAGGCTAGAGCTACCATGGGCACAGGCTATGAGCGGGATGGATGGACATCTCCAGCCAGGATACAGGGAACTGGGGTCATCTGAGATGTCTTCCCTTAGATTCCCAGAGGAAGGGAATCTGGGGACTGCCCCCTATCCTGATCTGCCACCATCCCTGGGTAGGGTGGTTGGACTCAGGCTGGGTCCATGACCTAGAGTAAAAGGCACTCTGGGCAGGCTGAAGTTTATCCTGCATCCAGCAAGGACAGGGTGGCAAGACTGGGTGCACCCTGTGGGGCAGGGGGGGCTGAGCCCCTGAATGCCTGTCCCTGCAAAATTGGACGAGCCAAAGAGGGACAGTCCAGAGTTTTTTAGTTCCAGGCTGGTGCCAAAAAGGCAGGAAGTCAGAACACCTGTTGACAGCAAATGTTGAAAATCTCACATTACATTCCACAGGAGGCCAGAGCAGCTCCCAGCCCACACGTACAGGATCAAGGGATACAGGGATTGCAGCATCACTGAAATGTAGCTACCTCTGTGTGGAGCAGAGCATTAATGCACAGCAGCACAACGTAGTGGTGGCACAGCCACTGAAACTGCAGGGGAAATCTAGGGAGGGGGAACATGAAGCCCGAGGATCAGCCTGCCTGGAACCTGAGACTGACAGGGATTGCTCCCAAAAGGTAGACAGCCTGGATCAATCTCAGATCACTGTGAGATCTGCCAGCAAGGTGCCTACAGATGTCTCAAGAATGGCTCTGGGGTTGCGACCAAGGCCAGAACACTCCTTTCATCTCTGACCTGTGGATCACCAGCTTCTCCTGTTCCTGCCTGTTTACTCCACCTTGTGTCTCTGCCAAAGGGTGCTAACTAGGGTGAAGCTGCAGCCACTGCTGACCTGCAACCCCCAGACTCAGCTCCCACACCTACTTACTCACCAGCCTAAACCAACAGGCCCAGGGAGAGGGGATGGGACTGCAAGTGTACTGCGAGCCAATGAGCCTTCTAAGATAGGACCAGCTGGGGCTCTTCTCATGCACTCTCACTTCCCGTAACCTCAGGCCAATCCCTCCAGTCCCTCTGAGTTTGACCATCTCCCTACTGTTGTGCGGCTGTCACATAGGATGGAGAGAAAGGGATGAGAGGGCAGAGCTAGTAGGAAAGGCTGTAGTGGTGCATGGGATTCTTCTGTCCTAAGTACAAGACTTTGCACTTGCCTTGTTGAACCTCAGGAGTTTTCTTTTGGCCCAGTCTTCCAATTTGTCTTGGTCACTCTGAATCCTAGCCCTACCCTCCAGTGTATCTTCTACTCCCCACAGCTTGGTGTCATCCACAAACTTGCTGAGGGTGCAACCCATCACACCTTCCAGATCATTAATGAAGATATTGAACAAAACTGGCCTCAGGACTGACCCCTGGGACACTCCACTAGATACTGGCTGCCAACTAGACATTGAGCCATTGATTACTACCTGTTGAGCCCAACAATCCAGCTAGTTTTCTATCCACCTTACAGTCCATTCATTCAACCCATACTTTCTCAGCTTGCTTGGAAGAATGCTGTGGGAGACAGTATCAAAACCCTGCTAAAATCAAGGTATATAACTTCCACTGCTTTCTCCGCATCCGCAGAAACAGTTATCTCATCATAGAAAGCAATCAGATTGGTCAGGCATGACTTGCCCCTGTTGAATCCCTGATGACTGTTCCTAATCACCTTCTTTTCCTCCAAGTGCTTAGAAATAGATCCCTTAAAGACCTGCTCCATGATTTTTCTGGGGACTGAGATGAGGCTGACTGGTCTGTAGTTCCCTGGATCCTCCTTTCCTTTCTTAAAGATGAACAGTATATTTGCCCTTTTCCAATCATCTGGGACCTCCCCCAATCACCATGAGTTTTCAATAATAATGGCCAACAGCTCTGTAATCATATCAGCCAACTCCCTCAGCACCCTCAGATGCATTGCATCTGGCCCCATGGACTTGTATCTGTTCAGCTTTTCTAAACAGTCCCTAACCTGTTCTTTCATCACTGAGGGCTGCTCACCTTCTTCCCAAACTGTGCTGCCAGGTGCAGTAGTCTGGGAGCTCACCTGCCTGTGAAGACTGACATAAAAAAGGTATTGAATACTTCAGCCTTTTCCTCATCATCTGTCACTAGTTTGCCTCCCCCATTCAGTACAGGACCCGCACTTTCCCAGACCCTCCTCTTGTTACTGACATACTTGTGGAAACCCTTCTTGTTACCCTTCACATCCCTTGCTAGCTGCAACTCCAATTGCACTTTGGCCTTCCTGACTTCATCCCTGCATGCCCAAGCAATGCTCTTATACTTCTCCCAAGTGTAAAGCTCACTGAAGAGTTTGTTCAAGCTCACTGAAGAGTTCTCTGCTAAGCCAAGCTGGTCGCTTGCAACATTAGCTATTCATCTTGCACATCAGGATGGTTTGTTCCTGTGCCATCAGTGAAGTTTCTTTAAAATACAACCAGTTCTCTGGGACTCCTCTTCCCCTCAGACTGGTCTCCCAGGGGATTCTGCCCATCCATCCCCTTCAATAAGCTGTCCCTCTTGGTGTCCCCTCAGGGCCATACTACCAGTACCAGTGCAGTTTTGGTTTTCTACTGGGGGGGAGGGCGGGGACCATTGGCCATGGATGGGGGAGGTGCAAATGTAAGCATTGGTTCCTGGGTGCCAGAGACCCACGCTACACCACTGGTGTTTCTGCTTCTAACTCACAGATGATTTAGCTGCTGACCAGTCAATGCCCCAGCCCAGACACTGGTGATTAAATCCCATGGACACCCTGCCTTTTTTCAGTTGTTACTCACACCTTCTACATGCCCGGTGTTTGGGCAATGGCTGCTGTTGTTCCAGATGCCTGGCTCTCTGAAGGAGCTTGCTTCTTCCATATTGCCAGAATGACAGGCAGCCAGTTCCTCCTTGCACCAAAGACTGTGATTGCCCCAGGACTGAAGACACTCTAGTTGGGAGCTACCAGTGTGCCCCAGCACAGAACCAGCACTAACAGAGCCTAACCCTCAGTAAGCTCTTGCTGCAGAGCTGGGGAGTGTGGGCAGCATTTTCATATTACATTATAGGATTTCTACATAGTTTAAATGGTGCCAGTCTCTTCATCGCTCTTCATGAATGGCCACAAGTGGTTTGCTGGTGTCCTAGCTTGTGCCCAAATATGAATAATACTAGGGCACATATTGCTCCCTCCCGACTGCTGCTCTATAATGTTCATCCTAATTCCTCTGTGGCTATGTTTCCAAGGTGGCCCGCTGAATGTGAAGAATCCTATGGAAACTTTCCAGCTGCCATTGGATGGTGGGGAACTGGGAGGGGTGAGGTTTGTGGAACCCCAGCATCTTACAAACTCTCTGAAACACTTTGGAGTCAAAGTTTCTCCATTAACTAGTGTGCAGCTCACCAAGACCCCCATATCTAGTGAAGAACTCACTGGCCAGGACCTCTGCTACTGTCACAGCCACTTGGGTCCATACTGGGGGAGGTTCAGCCTGTTTTGGGAAATGATCTATTGCAGCCAGCAAATTTGCCAGCCTCTATCTCCAGTAAAGGCCCAAACACTTTAACACTAATGTGGTTCAATGGTGCCCCGCTGGGGATCTGCCAATCAAAAGGAACCCTACCTTACCATGCAAGCATCATGTTTCATGCACCAACTTCCTATGTCCTGCCCAGCAGGAA
>NW_005842945.1:454177-457492 GCF_000455745.1 Alligator sinensis
GCTTGGCTAAGATTCTTCAGCCCCAAAATGGCCAGCAGTAGTGGAACTGGGACATTCCCTCAGGACCTCCATTTTCAGTGTATCCAGTACAGTCATCTGATACCTGTGCCCACCACCCCCTGTCTGTTTTCCCATCTCCTATGCAATGCTTCATCTTTTGTTCCACACTTGCTCACCGTGAGTACAAAGCTTTTATCGTGGAAATACTACATTCTAACATGGTTGCACTTGCCCAAGGATCTTCCAGTCACACTGGCGAGGTTGTCCTGGTCATTCCATCTAGTTATGCCACTGAAACACAGCAGTAACTAGAGTACACACGCCAGACGGCCAGGGAACAAGGAATTCCAAACAGAAGTACCTTCATAATCTCAAATGGACACTGCCTGGGAAATGTGCCCCCATCTGCATGTTGGGAGAACTATTCTGTTAGATCAGGATCCTCTTTGGGAGAGTGTTAACTTCCAAATGCATTTGCACTGCAGAGAGGAAACAGCCATGTCTTCTTGAGTACACTTTGTCTCTGAGCAACCCATTCCTTGCTTCCTGCTAAGGGCAGTGTTTGCAATTATCTTCCTCCCCAACAAAGCTATCTGAATGAGGCATCAGCATCATCACACTAGTGCCCAGCCCTCTGTGTAACCCTGAAATCCCAGCAATGCAGTTTCTCCAGCCACCTGGCAAGCTGCCCGCAAGATTTCTTAATATAAAGAGCCATTGCAGAACCACACTGGTTTGTCCTGACAACAAACCTCCTCCCATCCAAACAGAGGGGAAAATGTTCTCAAGATTCAGCCACTGCTGGGTCCTAATTTCCCTCTAGGAACTACTTCAATAAGCCATCACTTTCTCAAGTCCTTTGTGGTTTTGTGTCAATGCTACCCCAGCCCTAAGCACTAACATCTGTACTCAAAAGCAATGGGTTTTTGAAACATGAGGAGGCCAAGCAAGGAGTAATCACAAAACCCTTGCACAGCTCTGACACGTCTAATGTATGCTGCTACAATGGTTTCTCTTCTTTCTAAGTCCAGACAACAGTTCTGCAATATTCACAAACTCCCAAGTAAGCCTTCTGTAAAAGGAGCAGAATCCGCAAAATGTGGTGCATCGGTGGGTGAGCATCTGGGGAACTGGCCAGTCCTGCCCAGAAACAGCTTTGGTTTTGTTGGTGGAATTTTCACCCTTGTGCCCAGGGAACCCAAAGCAAATTTCCTCCTTCTGAAACAAAGCATATTTCTTTGAACCTAATTTCACAGGGGCAGCTTTATACTCATCATAGATGAAACAGCTTGGGCCTTCCCCATGAGCTATGATTGGCTAGAGACAGGTTAGCAATTTTCCTACTGGGACCACTCCTTCCCTTTGGGGAGGGGGAGTGGACAGGCAATCTGATGGTTCACAGACCAGCAGACTTTCATTGGAGAAAAGAAGCGTCACTCACAAACCAGGGGGTGGGGGTTGCTTGTCAGTTGTCCAGGTCCATTGGCAGCAACAGGTCTCCCTCCAGAACCAATAGGAGAGGTTGACCTGGGATCGCCTGAGGGATGCCAGGACAGTCAGCTGTCTGTTGGGGAGGAAGGACCTGGAGAAGATGAAGACTCAGAGACTGGTCTGTGCTGGGATAGCAATCAGCAGGACTGAGCTGGGAGACACAGCAGAAGGACTCAGCCAAGAGGTTGAGGCCAACACAGAGAAGTATGTCCCAGATGACAAGCATAATCAGGGCAGGGCATGGGGCGGGGGGGGGTTGCGGCCACACTGCCCATCCCTAAGGCCTGCTCTGGATCCACTTCTGTTTGACAAAACCTGCTTATAAGATCCAGGCTGAATAAACACACTGGGGGCACTAGGGGGAGGTTAAATTGATTCAACATGGTCAGGATGGGGGTGCTAGCTGGGGTGATGGGGGTCCAGCAGGCTGAAGGGGATTGGGGGTCTGCTGGGGAATGGTGGGTGTGACTTGTGGGTGGGGTAGGAGGAACAGGCCCGCGATGGGTGGGAGGACAGACACAACCTGCAGGTGTGGAAAGGAGGGGCAGACACAACCCATGGATGGGGTAAGGGTGGGCAGGAATGACCCGCAAGGAGTAGGGAAGGTGGGTGCGACCTGCAGGTGGGATAGGGAGGGGCAGGCGTGATCTTTGAGGAGGGGGGCAGGCGCGACCTGCAGGTGGGGGTGGAGGCATGATCCACGAGGGGTAGGGGAGGCAGGCACATCCAATGGGTCGGATGGAGTCCCCCCCCAGCAAACCTATAACCCCATCCTTCCCACCCTACTGCTACTGAGACTTACTTGCTTGGCTCTGGCAGTGGCGAATGCTGATAAAAGCAGTTGCACCCAGAGCAGCTTGTGTGATGGGGATTTAGAGCACTGGCTGGTCTGGGGAAGGGCAAAAAATAGACAGTGTGGCAGGGAAAGAAGTGAAAAGAGCAGCCCTAAGACTGGGGCCAGTGGCTGGCTTTTCTCAGCCCTGGGGCTGTGCAGGGGAAGTGGACAGAAGTTTCATGTACTGGTTTGACCTAAATCAAGTAAGTCTGATACTACATAGATCGGGGTTTATCTTAAACTGTGTTTTGCAATTTTTAGACCTGTTTATGTGCATGGAACTTCTTTTCTGGTATAGGTCTGACTTACTGGTCACTGAGATTGGGTCTGTAAGTGTAAGGTTGGCACCGGGACAAGCTAAGTTCAAATCAGGTGGCCATTTTGAACCCAGTTTAACCTCCTCAAATGTCTGTACTTAGCCCCAGTGTGGAGACCAAACTGAGCCTGCCCCAGTATGCTGGGCCCCAGCCTCTCCTAGCAACAGGGAGAATCCTGCGAAGGGACTTCATGTTGTTTTCTACAGCCACATGGAGTTCGGTACCCCCAGACTTTCTCTTTACTGGAAATCTGGGTGAGGCCCAAGGGCCAGCTGAAGGTTCAGTTCTGCCTCCTGAGACATTTTTGCAATGTCCTGTAAAGCCTCTTCTTTCCTTGCTACTGGTAAATGGTGAAGTAGTTGTTGAACAGGCTGGTTTTTCTAGGTTCAGCCTGTGGCAGGCTAATGCAGCATGATCTAGATCTCTGCTGGGTGAGAAGAACAATTCTTGACCCTAACTGGACAGACTGTTCTGCTGTTCATCATTTAAGAGGAAAAAATTCACAAGTTACTTTGGCAGCTCACCTTTACCCCACACCTTTTTTAGTTTTTTCTACACTAGCTAGATCTATCTAGATATGTTAGATCCACTCATCCATCTTTTGCAACTTCAGTTCCCTTTTTACTATTTGTGCTGTCAGACACATTCAGCAAATGAGCAGAGATCCATTCC
>NW_005842945.1:457643-462475 GCF_000455745.1 Alligator sinensis
CTATTCCCCTGCCCCTGTGGACAGGACACCTTGTTCACTGCAAACCAGTTGTTCAACCATTGCCTCTTACCTGGGCCATTTCTTTAAATGGCACCTTGATAGGCTGACTTTGTGGGATACCTTTACATAGGTATTGGCCATAGTAAAATCCAAACCACTTTTTAGCTCTTCCATTATGCTCACTGTCCAGACTTCATCCTTGAATTCCAGAAGTCCATCTCTCAAGCCCAGTTCTCCCAACATAGAGATGGGGGCACATTTCCCAGGCAGTGTCCATTTGAGATCACGAAGGTACTTCTGTTTGGAATTCCTTGTTCCCTGGCCGTCTGGTGTGTACTCTAGTAACTGCTGTGTTTCAGTGGCATAACTAGATGGAATGACCAGGACAACCTCGCCAGGCACTGACTTGCGGGGTGAAGGGGAGAGGTCATGTCAGCAGCCAGAAGTCACCACTGCCTCTGTGCCCTGGGTGTCCAGCTACGTTGCTATAGCTCACAGGTTTGATCCAGTGGCCTATATTCACATGTGTTTCACAGAGCTCATTACACATATCACGGCCATACTTCCATTATTGCTGTTTAACTTGCTGTTTAACTATCCAGATCTGAAAAAACCCTCGGGGCTTATCCTTGTACCTCCAAGCTTTGCCTGTTCAGTTTGCCTTTCCCTATTTCTCCAACAGGCTGAGAAGCTTTCAGTAGATGCTTATGATGCTGAACCAGCTAATCCTGTAAGTGTTTGTTATCAGCCTTTTCTGGTTCCTAATGCAAAGAAAGATCCTAGTCTTCAAATAAACTCCAGACTCTCTCAGAGTGCCTTTGGCCTCCATTCACAGGTCTTGATCCACAAGTCCGAGTCCAGCTAAGCATCTATGAATTGATTCCTTGCCAGCTTATCCTGGAAATCTTTTCTGGCAAGTGGATAAGCTAGAAGTACAAGTCTTGGAATGTGCTCTGCCGGTTGTGATGGGGTCACTTCTCTCTCCCTGTTTCTAGCTCCTATCTCTGCCCTGGCCAGTGAAGGTTGATGGCCACCTCCAAACTATATATCAAGGACTTTTATGAGGGCTGCAGCCCCTTTTTTGGGGGTAAATTCTACAGAAAAATTAGGGCTGGGCCACTCAAGTTGGCTGCTAAAAACCCCTCTTCTGCCTATCCTCTCTGTCAGTCAGTTGGCCCATGATATTGAGCTGAGCCAAATAAGCTTCTCAGGAAGATCTTCCCTCAACAATAGTGGGGCTGTGCATTATGTGGGCTGGGATACCCTGACTTTTTCCCCTCTGAACTGGAAATGTAGTAGGGTAGAAAAGTGCTGAAAATATGTGGTCCTGCCCAAATCTTCTCTCTGGTCCAATTCCTCATCCAAGCAGCCTACTTCTACTGTGGTCTTTGAACCTTTGACTCTTCGACCCCCTCTACTTCATGAAAAATCTTTTGTTCTATGGCAGTCAGGCTGCTGGTCAGTTTTTAAATCTAGTTTGCTATTCCAGACTGGAAGGATTGCAGCTAGGCTTCCCAAGGTGGCTAGGCACTTTATACTTGCTGCCCCATCTGTTTCATCTTCATCCACAGACCAGGAGCCTGCAGGTGATCTTTCTGCAAATTCTCCACCCTTTTGCATTCATCCTTTTGTGAACCCTCCAGCTTTTATAGTAGACTTTGTCACAAATTCTTTGGGTCCTATCTGAGTTTTCAAAGTGCCTCCACTGTTTGTTCCATCTTAGTTCAACAGAAATAACAGCTCACAATCCCCCTCTGAACTGGATCCCACTCCTAACACCCATGTTGCTCTGCTCATTTTGATCCAATGAGTTAGTCAATATTCAGGGTCTTGCTTGTTTTCTTTGCCAGGTGTTTCCTTGATGTAATCTTGCTTTGTTACAAAAAACATACAAAGTACTTGTGATTCCCTACTCACAAGTATACAACTGGAAGCTGCTTCTTTTCTTGAGTTCTAACCTCTTCCCAGCTAGTACTTTGCCCAAATACTTGCTCTAGCTTTTTTCTCAGGGTTCTGTTAGAGGTCTGTTTCTATCTATTCATCGTGCTCCCTTAATTTTGTGTATTTACACTTCATTGAATCATTAATTCATAAGAAAACATGAAGGGCTCTCTCAGAGGTCATCTCATCCTACAAACTGCACAAGGCAGGATAACTCCTGTCTAAACCATCTCAGACACATGCTTATTTAACCTGCTCTCTAATGGAGATTCCAGAACCTTGCTAGGATATCTTTTTCAGTACTTCACCGCCTTCATGGTTAGGAAAGTCTTCCTAATATTCAACTGAAATCTCCCTTGTTGCAATTTCATCTCATTACTTCTTGTTGTGTCCCTGTGACTGCAAAGAACAATTGACCACCACGTTGTTTAGAACAATCCTTTTTGTATGTGAAGACTGTTAACAAATCCTTCCTTGGTCCTTTCTTCCCCACTCTGAATAATCCCAGTTCTTTCAACTTTTGCTCATATGTTGTGTTTCCAAGAACTCTACTTATTTTTCTTGTTCTTTTGGACATTCTTTCCAATTTGTCCATGTCTTCGATGAAGTGTGGTGCCCAAAGCCAGGCACCATGTGAGGCCTCATCAGTGCTGAATAGAATGGAAAAAATCACTTCCATAACTTGCCTACAACACTCCTATTAATGCATCTCAGTGTGCTATGAGGGTTTTTTTTTTTAACAATATTACACTGTTGACTAATATTGGAAATCAAATAAATAAACATTTGGCTTGGGATCCACTATAATCCCCAGATCCTTTTATGCTTCTGGGCTGCTTCTACCCTTTCTCTCTCAAATATATCTACAGTTCTGTGTTTACACTCAAAACTCAGAGAAAATCCCTCAGAGAACATGGCTCAAATACTCCTTCAGCCTTGTGCTGCAGCCTGTACTTTAGACAATAGCTCATATTGTTTCAGTTATCTGTTCTTGAATGCAGCTCACCATCTTCAATGAGGTTGCATCCAGTGCCCAGCTTAATACTCACATAATTCATAAACAGCTGACAGTGGACTTGAACATAGAGCATGTGGCTAGTTCTCAATGAGAGCCATAAATTGAGGAAAGTGTTTTAGAATGAGGCAGCATGATTCCAGAATGAACCAGGGTTACGTTCAATTTTGACTCAAACCCAGTAGGTTTGGGATCATTCAGGCTGTGATTTGCAAAAACATTTAAACCACTCAACTTCTGGTAAATTTCATGGAGACACAGTTATCTGTCTACCTGCCATAGGCTGTATTGAAAATCTTGGCCTAATTTGTTTTGAGCAGATGAGCACCCCGTGCTTTGCAGAATAAAAAGTCACATTGCAGTAGAGTTTTTGAGCATGAGCTGTTTAAACTAGAGTTCTTTGTGGCATGTGCACCATGCCCTGTGGATCTTTAGGTAGCTGCCAGAGACAGAGCTGGAATCTGTTAACATGAAGTGGTTGGCAGGGGAGGCAAGTGAATGGACCCTCAATAGTACGAACTTAACTTTTCACCAATGGTTGTTTATAGTGATACCAAATTAACGGTCATGTCCTCTCTGCACATAATAAGACAGCCAACATTTAGTACAGGATTGATGGTTATAGATCAAAATTCCAAGCAACAGCATCTTCCCCCCCCCCCTTTTTATGATTTCAAACACAGCGGCAAAAACTGGAGCTAAAATGGCACTGATAAGGATGAGAATGTAAATGCAACTAAATCAGAAAAGACAAAAGCTAAGGTGCTTTCACCAGGCACATCAGACAGCCTGTGTACCAGTGTGTGCAGAACATAAGCAGAATGATTGATGCAGTTATGTTAATAAGCTGCACAGGAAAGGTTCTGAATATATGGGGAGCGGGTTTCATCCCATTCTTTAAAAAATCATGACTGTAGCAGGGACAGGCACCAGCCAGTGCATCCCACAGGTCTACAGACTGGCTTACAAACATAAATTGTCTGGGTCACACCCACCCATACATATCACCACACACCTAGCAATAGACTAAGCACCCAGCTGCAAATGCACACACTGGTAAATGCACGTGCCCGCACTGGCCACTGCTCTGGCTCCGGTGAGCACTAGCCTGAGCTACACAAGCTTTGTTTTGACTGGGGTAAAAAAGTCAAATTCAGGTTGAGCTCAGGTGTAGATCCTAGCTCAGCCCAATGTAAATCCAGTCTTTGCGGCAGTCAAGACGCAACTATTAGTTTTACCGAGTTACAGCTTGACCGGCTGAATCACGCTGCAAGGTGTCGCACTCAGAAGGCGGTCATGCTCCGGCTGGGCTTAGCTAGTACTTGTCCTAGTCCAGACAAAGCCACGGGGAACACAACTCTCCGCGGTGGAAGTTAAGTGCAGCAAAGTCTCGGACTCGAGAGCAACACTGCGGAGACAGACAGCCCCGTGCAGCTCCCAGGGGACGGACGGACGGGACAGGTGCCCCTGCCTGCCGGTGGGCAGGGCTTGGATGCCACAGTCTGGGAGGTGTCACTCGGAGCCAGCCCAGGAACGCGGGCTGCTCGGACCCGCGGAGCACGCCCTGGGCAGCAGGAGATCCGGCAAAGGCTGTCCCCAGCTCCAGCGCCCTGCACAGCCTCGTAGCCCATGGGCAGGCAGAGCAGGGTGCCCTCGTGCACTTGGCAGCCACGTGCTAGACAGGCTTGGCACTGGGCACTGCTCTGACACCTCCCGCTGTTGACACGTGCAGATCAAGCAGGTTCCAAGCGTGGCTCGAGCAGGCTCGGCTGCTCCGCGCGGGTCCTGTCTCGCCGGACAAACAGCGGTCCGTGGCGGGCTTAGTCCTGCCCAGCTACCCCGGACACGCCCCCGGGGCAGTTCTGTCCTCTTCGCC
>NW_005842945.1:462510-482228 GCF_000455745.1 Alligator sinensis
GCTCCGCGCCGCCAGCCGCCCGCTCCTGCCCCTTTCCCCACCCGGACGCTGAGACACCTCGGAACGCTCCCGCCCCGTTACCTAGGCGACGTTGTCAGCAACCTTCCATCCTTGCGCAGGGGACGTTCTGCCCCCGCCCCCTGGCCCAGCCTCAGCCAATCTCGTCGCATCCCCCAACCTGCTCGGGTGACGTCATGGCCGGTGAAAACCCCCCGTGGCCGCAGGAGCAGTAGGCAGTGCGGGGCGGGGAGGCGGCGGGAGGAGCTGCGGGCCCGGCCCGGCCCAGCCCAGCCCGGCCCGGCCCAGCATGGCCAAGCACCATCGCACCCCGGCGCGGAGCCCGGAGCCGGTCATCGAGGTCAAGAGCAAAGTAAGCGGCGTCCCCACCTCCTCCCCCGCGAGCTCCCCTGGACCCGGCCCTGCCCCCGGGTCTCCGCCGCCGCCGGCTGCGTCTCCTAGATCTGCCCTCGGTCCGTTTCCCATCCTCCCTCCCTCCCTCCATCGGTGCCCGGCTCCTCGGCCCGCCGGCGCCGCGTCCGGGCACAGGTAGAGCGATCGCGCTGCACGCCGCGGCCCCTCCGGCCAGCCCCGTAAACACAGGGAGGCGCGCTGAGACCCCGGGAAGGCGCTGCCAGCCCAGAGGCAAGGCCAGGAACCGGCTTCCCTGCAGTGCCAGGAGGCTTGTGTTTTTTCAAGGGAAGCCTATTCCAGGGATTTCCCCGCGCCTCGCTGCCTCCTCTGCTGGCTGCCCAGGCGGGAGGGGGACCTCTCTCAACCTGCAGCAGAGTACCCCTCGAGTTGCTCGGATATTGGGGTGAGCGATTATTTATATGCCTGAGCACTAATGCTGAAGCAGCCACAGGCATGCCAGGGCGGCCGGGGATTAGATCGCAAATCAGCGGTCTGTTTCTGAATGGAATTGCATTCTCCTTCTGGGGCACGTGAGGAGACCAGTGGGTCTGCTCAATGCCCTGTGCAGTGTGGAGCCATCTAAATACCCAGTGGGTTATGCAATGATGCAACAAAACCAAGCTGGCGGTTTGGAGACTGACAGCTTTGGTATCATCCAGCCTCAGGATGTCTGGGGGCTGGAGGAGGAAGGGCTGTGAACTCTGAAACTGGAAAGCACAGGATGCTTTGGGTCTGTGTGAAGAGAAAGGAAGCACTGCAGATCAGTTGTGCTCTGTAAACTTTGCCTCCCTGGACTGGGGTGGAAAAACCAAGGGAAGACATGCAGATTCCTAGCTGCACCCCCCCTGGGTTTCTGGCATCTGTTTGTGATAAAGTCCTGATAGTGAAATATCTGTGCTCCAGGACAGCACCTTGGCTGCTGGATTCCTAGGACTCTAGAGCAGCTTCTTTGTCTCAGCATTGACTGGCTGACTTTTCTAAGGGAAGGAGCAGTTGGTGCTATTGCTTGGGAAAGAGCCTGGAGGGCGGGGAGAGGACTTTGTTCAGCCCCCAGCATAAGGATCAGGCTGTAAGTAGAGCAGAATCCTCATTTCCTACCTTTTGGTGAACCCCCTTCCTTCCAGCCCTGGCATGAGTAGTACAAGCTCATGTGTCAGCACTGACACGATTGCAGGTGTCCTCATTAGTCTCTCTCTGGTTAAAGTTGCTGGGTAGACTTTTATTTTAGCCTCCAGTGGATTAATCCATTGGGTGGAAGCATAAACAGGAGCTGGGCAGTGCAGCCAGAGCGGCTAGGGCACAGGACCACCTGGGGAACTAGAGCTCCAGCGGTGTCCACTATGAGTAGCTTTCCCTGGATGATTTTTAGCCTTCCCGCTGGGAGTGGATGCAGCATGGCAGCCCCCCATGGAGTTGCCTCAGACACCTGAGTGCATTTCTCTGTGTCTCATGTGCACCGTTTCCTTGCCAGCTCTGTCCAGTAGGGAAGTGGGTGAAACCCCAGTGCTGTGGCAGAGTGCTGACATAGCAGAGCAGCGGGGCGTAGCAGTTCTGCACATACCTGGTGTGTGGAGGCTTTGTTTACATGGGAGTGGAGGGAAATTGGCTGCCTTTTTGCACAACAGTCTAGCAGTGCTAGAACTCTGATCTGCATTGCAAAATAATGCTGGGAAAGAGACTTCTTCCTGTAGCACCCTACTACTTTAGTCATGCTTTATAGTGCCTTATGTTATATGGCTAGAACTGGCCTAGTGCAGGGACAGTGATCTTTCCTTTGCTAAATGGATGGCTGTCAATGTGCATCTCTACCTTTGGCAGACTTCCTGCCAACCCCCTCCAGCTTCCTTGCACCAAGGAGCTCCCCTCTGACCTGCCTTGGTACTCATGATCCCAATAACAGACATTCCTTCCTGTGGTGCCTCCCACCCCTTCTCAGCACTCAAAGCAGTAAATCAAGCCAGGCTCCTCAGGCTCTGGACTCTGTGGTGGGAGGGTGCTCAGATGGAATAACGTTGCCAGTCTCTGACGGGCTGGAAAATATGTTCTAGGGTCATGAGGGAGCCAAGGTGACACTTAGGGCTCTCCAGCGGGGAGTCAGTCTGTGTAGACATGTTCTCCCTGGTGAAAGGACTTACGCAGTCTGACTTCACTCCATGTGGTTGTAGACATGAAATACTACTAAGACATGGTGGCTGGCAAGGGGTCTGGCTGATTCCATATGGGCTGGGCTGTAGATGAAGTCTAGCATTGCACTCCTTATACTCTTGTGACTTCCTGAGAAGTTCTGATCAGGTGCCATTGGTGGCCCGGCCCGGCCTGGCCTGGCCCTGCGTCCTAGTGGTGCTCTCTAGCCCTGGACCTGCCAGCTCTTCTCTCCCCCAGTTTGACGCTGAGTTTCGTCGCTTTGCCATGAAGCGCTCCAGCGTGGGTGGCTTCCAGGAATTCTACCAGCTGATACAGACAGTCCATCAGATCCCTTACGTAGATGTGCTGTTGGGATACACAGACATTCATGGGGACTTGCTACCCATCAACAATGATGATAACTACCACAAAGCCCTCTCATCCGCCAACCCGCTGCTCAGAATCATCATCCAGAAGAGGGGTAAGTTCAAGCCCTGGATTCCATACCTTGATATGAATTTCCTTACAGAGGAAAGGGGGCAAGTGTACCTGATGATCCTCTTATTCCAGGACAGTGACTGTCATGCCAGGTACAATCTAGGTTTGCATTGTGATCCCAGGGAATGTTGGTGCCCAGGCACTACAGAGTTGTGTGTCTTGAATACCTATCACAGCTTCCTGTCTGTGAGGGGACCTGGGCTCCTCTGCACTGCTGGGGGGTGTGAATGGCTGGTATGTGCCACAACCCTGTGAATTTTATCCTGACTCTGATGGAAACTGTTCATTAGGGTGGTTTGTGAGTTTGACAGTGACTTAACTTTCTGGTGGAGTGAAGGAGCAGCTGGATGTGGGCTTCCTGGACTCCTCTGGGTATGTGTTACAGTTGTGCCTGGGGGTGGGCGTGAAGTGGGACAACATGACAGATTATCCATAAATGCAAGAGAGAAGTATGGGCATCCACAAACTAATATCCCCTACTAGGCTACTGGCTATGCTATGTTCCCCTTTGGAAAAGATCCAGAGAAGGATGGCTTTTTTTTCTTATGGTAGGAGGTCTTTCTCCATTCTGACTTCTGCAAACTTCATTTTATGCACACACCCTCTGGCAAGGCAGGGGTGACATTACAGCTGTGTTGGCAGACTGAGGGGCTTTCTCTTCCTTTTAATGGGAGAAGGCCAGTCATCTCAACAGTAGCCCAGGAGCTGACTTCTCTCACACACAACAGTTCCATAGAGGTAAGAACAGAATTTCCTTCTTTCTGCTTAATCAAACTCCAAGATACCAATATAACTGAAGCTTTTTAATAGCTAAAAGTTCATTAAGTGTGGCTGTCTCTCTAGGACTCCAGCCAGCCACAGCACCCCTGGGCAGGGAGGCATTGAGGAATCCTATTACAATACTGACACAATTCCATCCAGGAAGAGCACATACCAACTGCTGAAACTTCCTTAGCCTGACGAAGGGTTTTTGACCCCGAAAGCTTGCTTAATAATTATTTTCCAACTATTTGGGTTGGTCTAATAAAAGATATCAGATTCACCCAAGGAACCTTGTCTGCCAATACTGACACTAGCACTTGTGTCAGACTGCTTGATTGGAACGATACATCAGAGTCCTCTTCCAAAAAAAAAAAAGGGGGGGGCAGCTAAGAAGCATTCATTGAACTCACCCAGCTCAGCAGGGCACCGTTTAATAGCTGTTTATGTGCTGGGGGGAGAGGTATGTGGCATTCAAGGCAATAGAGTTAAAGACTCTTAGGTATACTGCAGGACAGTCAGCATTCTCTATGGACTTGCTGCAAGTAGTTTAATTTCTGGTAACTCTTCTATTAAGAACTAAAGCCCTGCCTCTTTAAAGCCCTCTTGTCCTGCAGAGCAAATTCTACTGAAAGGACAAACAGTTCCTAGAAAAAATTCACTTTCTTTTCACAAAGGGCAGGTGAAATTTTTAGCCACCAGGGCTGTAACTTACATCCTGCCAACCCCTATTTCCATGCAGTGTCCTGAAGTGTCAGGCAGTGTTACTAATGCATGACTCACAAGTGACTGTGTTCCACCCCAGAGGTGGGTGAATTTTGCCTCTGTACGTGTGTAACTGGGAAGAATGCATTGGGAGGTAAGCTGCTTTCTTTACTTCTATATAAAAAGCAGAAACAAAAATATCAAATGCATCTGTTACCCTGTAGCTTTCAAACTTCTTTCAGGCCAGAGGATACAGGAGCATTTCAACAATCCACACAAACCAAGCACTTAGCTGACTCTGAGTGGCAATGAAATACAGCTTCCTCTGGAGTGGAGCAAGCAATGTTAGTTAACACACGCTATCATTTAAGCAGGAAGCAAAGGCTACTACCACTTCCATTTGAGCTGAAGGGAAAGTCAGTTGGCAGATAATGATAATACAAATTAGATTTAACTATGAGTTTTGTGGCCAAATGCCCCGAGTCCAGCAAATCTGGTCTATAAAGTTCCTTTGGTACAAATGGTCAGAAGTTGCATCTGCTGTCTAGTCTGAATGCAGCAGAGCATGCTCGAGGGCTCAGCTGTGGCTCTGGGTTTAGCACCGACTCTTGGAAGCGTTGCCTGCTGACTTGCTATGTCTTTTCACTTTGTGAGGGAAAAACAGAGAGCCTCTGGGCTGGTGCTCCCTACATCCCCTTGGTAACGCTTCAGTCCCAGCCTGACTTTCCTCTGCCATCATTCATAGGCTGTAGCTTAATTGATCCACCAGAAATCATGCAGTCCCAGGGGTCTCCAAACATTGAGAGTAGCTAGTCATCCCCTGTAGGCACAGTTTGGGACATACTGGTTCTAGGTGCTCTCCAAACATTTGCTTTAACAGAAGGAAATCTTGCTGCTTGCAGAGGTCTCCACACAGCCGTGCATCATGTTCCACAACCAGTTTGTGGTCTCTCAGATGCACCAGGGTGTCGGGGGCTTGTAGTATCGGCTTGTTGTTCCAGTGGGATGTAGTGTCTGACAGAACTTTTGCTCTTCTCCATAGTCTGACGTTCCTGGGGTCAGGGCGCATCACAGGCTAATGTGGGAGCTACCGTTTGGGAAGAGGTAGGGGGCAGGTCACTGCTTGGTAAGAGGCCAGAGGGTGCAGTCCATGGAGACTATACCTACATATGGCCTCTCCCTAACCCTGTTTTTGGAGATAATCCTGGCCCCTTGTGAGCTGTGTCTAACCCCTGCTCACCATCAGGGAAACTGAGGAACTGAGTAATTGGAGTAACTTGCTCACAGGCACAGAGAAAATTGGTCCCAGACTCCTGCTTCCTGTTCTTTAGCTTTGGGAACCTTCCTAGGGTACCTTCAAGCAGCCCTTCCTTGCCCCAGTGTGTGGGGCACCTCTGCTGTAGGTACATCCAGGACCAGGCCTGCAACTGTGTGTCCTCAGTTTGACTCTGGAGGATCTGGTTGGTTCTTTCAGTTCACAATAAGATACTTGCATGATCAGGCTGGTGCTGGATGGTTCTTGGGTCACTAGCCGGTGGCTCCTGTCTGGGCCTGGACTCCTGAGTGGGAAGCTGGCTTGGGACTGGGTCAGGGCTCTGCTTTTGTCCACCCTACTTAGGGATGGGGCAGCAGGGCAGCCTGCCCTTGAGGGGCACTGTCACTGTATGCAGTGGTGCTATGCCCTGCTCCCAGCCTGCAGAAGCACGTCAGCCAGAGCAGGGAAGGCTGAGTCATTGGCTCTCAAGGAAAGCCCTAGGACACAGCAAGCAGCCGAACGTGCGGGGGCTCTGCCCAGCTGGGGAACACTGTCTAATCGTGCACTTGCCTGTGCTGCACTGGCTGCATCTGCTGTGTGCTCAGAGCAGCAGAGATAAGAGAGGCGGAGGAGAGGCTGACATACAACGCTTGAGTGAAAACAAACGGCTCCCTCATGCCTGCAGCTGGCTGTCCCTGCAGAAAGGGCACCAACAGTGAAGTGGTGCCACGGGCTCAGTGAGGATACAGACAGGAATGTGTGGGGATGCCTGGAGCAGCTTCTTGACAAGCCCAGAGGTGTCTGAGCCAGGTGTCCAAATGCAGCTCATCCCAGGGCTGGGCAGGTGATAAACCCAGCCCAGCCAGGATCTCAGGCCTTCTGAGCCACATATTTTTCCTGAGGGTAGGTCAGAGGCAGTATGCCATGGATAACAGCCAATCTGCTGCATGTCTCCTTGCTCTGCCTGTTTAGCCTGTCTGGCCTATGTAGGACTCCATCACCGTTGTGTTATTTGTTAGTGTTGTTTGGGGGTTACCAGTCACGTCGGCCTGTAACGACCTCACTGTTGCAAGAAAGAGGCTAGGCTTTGGTTCTTAGTGCCAAAGAGTCTACAAACGAGCCTAGGTGCTAACATCCTTGACCAGCTGGTCCGTGGTGCTAGCTGGGGCATTTGCAGGCATGAGACGCATGTGAACATAACCTCTGAGCTCACTACAGAGTATTAAAGGTTTCCAAGCACCTTATTATACACTGATCAAAACAACATTGTGGTTACAGCATACACATCCTACTTCTCTCTCATTACCTAAACGTATTCAGATGACATTTTCCATATCGTACTTCTCCCCAGTTAATGCACCCTTCCCGCCAAATGTGGAAAGTTGTTTGCCAAGTCAGCCTGACCTTTGTTTTGGTGTACTGTACCGGCCTCATCAATTCATTCTCTATCTTTGGCCTTGGTGGCACCTCTGAAACTAACCAGCCACTTCCCAGCACTTCTGTGCAGGCTGTATGTGGTACACCTTGTTTTCTGTTTACTGGGGCCGCCTTGGGCCCTGCTAACAGCATGAACCACTCTGTTATTTGTGTCTGCATTAATCAGTTGTTAAATTAATCTGTACTCCAGTGAAGCCTGCAGCCTACATCATGTGGCATCTTCTCACATGGGCTCTTGACTGGGTCTCTCTAGCAGTGCCGATGCAGGGGTCTGTGTGCTGACAGGAGTGGCTGGAGGGAAGGTTTTGGAGGTGATCTGTCCTGGGCAGGCCATCTTGGCATGCCCTGTGTGTATCCTTAGTATATCCCAGCTCCTTGTCCCAGGCAAGGACCCCAGTGCCAGGGTAGACAATGAAGAAGTTGTGGAGGTTAGGGGCTGCCATTGTACTGGAGACTCTGGCTCCAGGAGGCTGCCCTGGAAGGCCAAGAGGTCTCAGCATATCAGGGTTCACAGCAGGTGTTGGAGCTGTTGAGCTTGGAGGAGGCCAGAACAGCCCAAGGGAGGCAGCTTTGTATCCTGAGGGAACAGCTCCAGGGTCCTACTGGGTAATGGCTAGGGAGAGAGAGGGCTGCATTGCAAAGAGGGAAGCAGGATTGGATGGGGAAGAAGATGCAGGACCTACCCTAGCTTTGAGGAGCTCGGTGCTTTGTACTAGGCTGGCACTTGGCTGTAGTTTGGAAGCTGCTGTGTCATTGGGGATACAAGTGGCCGAGTCTAGGGTTTCTGTCTGGAGAGAAGCCTGTTGCAGTAGCAGCTGAATTCTCTTGTTGCAGTGTGGCTTGGGTCAGCCAGGCCTAGCACGGGAAGGTAGCGAGGAGGGAAGGCAGGCAGTGTTCTTAGCTCCTGTGGATGATTTCTCATCTTGCCAGTTGGGGGAAGGGCTGGATTGGTTGGCCTGAAGCCTTCTGCTTACTTAGGACACAGAGGGGTGACATGGCCAACGGACAGGAGCAGCATGTACCTCCTCTGCTACATGCACACTGCATCAGCAGCATGCCCTGGTCCTGCCCTACACTGACCTCTTTTTGGGGGGTGTCCAGGAGGAGGCAGGGAAGGAGGTGCTGTAGGTACCCAGAGCTCCATGGGATTAGATTAGAGGGGCCCTGTGGTAACCATCCTCCTGAAACATTTTTGCAAGGGAGTCGGAGCTCTTCTACCCCATGCCAGAGCTGGTGGGGCAGGGTGAACACCTGCTAATGGAAGCAGTCCCCCTAGCAGCCCATGAGCCCTGAAGCTGGGTTTTCTATGCCTCTGCCTATGGCTTCTCCTATGCAGGCTGCTGAATACTGGTATGCAAGGAGGGCATATTACAGAGATCAGGGAGGAAGGAAACACCATGGATTTGGCAAGAGTAGGGCAGTTCCTGGAAAGGCTCTGTGCCATTCGTTCCCAGGCCATGTTCCTGAAGCTCCCATCACTCCCATATTGCATTGCTGGGCAAGGATGGATTCTCCTGGGCTAGCCATTGTGGGCAGATGATGACTGAGCCAAGCATGGGGCAAGGGCACAGTGCTTCACCAGCCTGTAGTGACCCCATGAAACTGAGCCATCCTGGCCAGATAAAACTGGTTCTCAAGCTAAGCCTAAGTAGCAACTCCCCCTGCTTTTTACTAGAACTAGGAGCCTCCTCTCCAAGCTGTTGCTTTGTGCTCATCTGTCCTGTCCCCTCCCAAAGCAGGCTGCAGTGCACTGTGGGGTTTGTGATCCTCTCAGATAATCCTGTGAGGCCTCTTGCAGGTTGAAGATAACAAACCAGGAGCCAGAGGCCAACAGCACTCTGGGGAGAGCTGGCAGCAGACTACTTTGCTCCATGGGGCTTTGTCCCTGCATGGGGCCTAGATGCTGCAGATCAAGGTTTCCACTAAGGATGCTGCATCTGAGCCCTGCTGGCTCCTGGGAAGCAACATTCAAAATTAATGCTCTGATACAGTCAGGAGGGAGATACACTGCAGGGAGGGGAGGCTGCTGTGGTGGAGTGGGTAAGGGAGGGGATTTTCACTAAATCTTGCCCACATCGCAGATCCCTGGTTCCCTTCCCTTGTCCCAGGGAGGAAGCTTCCTGGGGTGGAGGCAAGGAAGGAGGACCGTGCGTTGGCAGCTTGTGAGCCATTTATTGCTGTGCAAGCCTGGCAAGGAGAGCTTGGGAATCTCTAGCAAGTCCAGGCCCCTGGGCCCCACTGGCCCCAGAGGCTCTTACAACACTGCTAGGCACTGAAGGGACTGCTGCTGTCTCCAGAGGGCAGGCTGGGCACAGGCAGTGGCAGACCCAGTCTTGCCCAGCAGGAGCCTGGGGTCCTATCTCTCTGGCCCCCTGTTGGCAGACAAGACCTGAGCAGGCCACAGGGAGGGCTGGCCAGGGCAGTGGGAAGCTGAAGGCAGTCTGTTGGCTCCTTTGATCAGGGGTTCAGTCTCACTGCCAGGCTCTGGGCTGTTGAGTGCCAGCTGGCCTCTCCTCCTGCACCCTCTGCCCCCACAAGCTAACTGTGTGCTCAAGTCCCTCTTGTACCTTTCCAAGGAGTCTCTCAGTAGCACCTGTTGCTTTGGGAGGTGGCTGCAGCTGGGTACAGGGGAAGTATGTGTGATACTGTCTCATGGCCACTTCCATGAGTTCCCTTCACCTCCAAACTTCTGGTCTCTGGCTCTTCTTTGCAGAGGAACACGCCACCTGTTAATGCTCTGATACCCCTGCCATGCTCAGCCACAGGCTTCAGATTCGGAGACCAGGCAGCTCCCTGTGCTGTCAGTGGGTTTGCCCAGGTGGAACTGAGCGTGACTTGACAGTCACTCCTGATGGTGCGCAGGAGGGGTGGGCTGTGGCCATCCCAGGGGAGTGCCAAACTGTGTAGGTGCTAATACTGTGGGGTGGGGGCACATCAAGGGAACAGGAGGTTTGAAACTGGCCCTGTCTTAACAGAAGACTGCCTATACCAGGGGGGTCCAAACTTTTTGAATGTGGGGTTGGAACATGAACTTTTTATCACCCAGTGGGCCGGCGAGCCATATTCAAAGATGTCACCGGAAGTGGTATCATATCAGGAAGTGATGTCACGTGACCTTTGACACCAATGAAGTTGCAGGGGTTGACATGGTGCTGGTTGACATGGCATGCATGCCCCGGTTGACATGGTGCTGCAGGAGCCGCTTGGCTACAACTGGGTTGACCTGGTGCTGGAGAAGCCGCGGGGTCAGGCCGGGGTTAACCTGGAGCCCGCCCGGCCTGCTGGTGCCATGCCCGGGTTGACATGGTGCTGCAGGACCCGCCTGGGCAGAACCGGGTCGGCACCGGCCAGGAAAAGCAGCATGCAGCTGAAGCCGGCTTCCCATGTGCTGCTGGGGATGGGAGGAGGCCAGCCAGGTCTGCACTGTCCAGCAGAAGCCACTTGGGACTGACCGTTGCAGGCTCGTCCTGTCCTGAGCGGCACACGGCTCCACCGCCGTTGCTGCTGGCCAGTGCAGACCTGGCCGGGCTCTTCCCGCCCCAGCGGCACATGAGAAGCGGCCTCCTCCTGGCCTTGCGCGCGGGCGGCCGGGCCCAGAGAGCCATAGCGCCCAGGAAAAGCCTGGCCGGGGGAGCAGGCGCTGCCTTGTTGTGGGGCGGGGCAGGGCAGGGCAGTGGGGCTGGCTTGAAGCAGGTGGATGAGGAGACAGGTGTGGGCCAGCAGTGCCAGCAGCTGGTGCTTGGCCTCCCACGCGGGGCCGCTCCCACAGGCCCCACAGGGGTAAGCGGCTCCCCTCGCTGCCAGCTGGGGTCTGTGGGCCGGCCCTGCCCACTTTGCCGCGGCTCCACGCTCTGCGGTGGCGGCTCCACACTCCCTGCCGCCACCACCCCACGCTCTGCGGCTCTGCTCCGCGGCGGCAGGTCCACAGGCCAGATAAAATGGCTTGGCGCACTGCATGGCAGCCTGCGGGCCATATGTTGGAGAAGCCTGCCATCTATACCTTGCCTAGGGGTGGAGAGTGCTATGGACTAGGTGAACTGCAAATCCTCCAGCATGTGCACCCATCTGCAATAACCTGGCTGATTGAGGAGTCAGCCATCTGGATGGTCTTGCTCCCCTGTGGAGGGGTTAGGCTCCATTAATGCCCAGCAGTGTCTCCTGCTGACTCAGCATCATGGGGGAAGGGTGCCAGAGGGCTGGAAGAGCTGTCTAGGACTGTCTGCGTTATCTCCTCCCAGATCCAGGGAGCCCTGCCTGGAGTCTCTCGCCTGTTCACTCTCCTGATGCTGGAACTCAAGGTGACTGAAGCAAACAGCAGCTATTCCAGCTGATGGTGTAGTTGGGGGATGGGCATGGGGGTGGCCAGGGGAGCAAGGGTTAGGTGGGGGCATCCTCATCTCAGTGGTCAGGATCCAGCAAAGCAGTGCTTGTTCTTTTGTGAGTTGGGGTTCTCCCTGCACACCCACCCAGGTGCTGGGGCGGGGGCAGGATTGAGCACTTTCTAGTTATCTTCGGCTGGTGCAGGGATAGAGAGGCAGCATCCATCCTTTGTGTGGCAGAAATACTTGGCCTGGAGAGACCACCCCTGGGGAGGGCAACTCCCATGAGCTCTGGGGAGGTCTGTCACAGCTGGAGGGCCCCTCCCCGCAGTAGGTTCATCTCTTACAGATGTTCCCCATTACATCAGCCTAGTCCCCTGGGACTGCATGCAGTCTGCTAATGAGCTGTGGGCCAATGCCTGCTCCCACCTGCCCCACGCATGGCTTGAAGCTGCCCCTGAGGACTGTGCAAGATCTGGGCATTCATTAGAAAATGGGGGTCAGCACAGGGGCCTTTGGCTTGCCCTGTCCTTTTTCTTCCTTCTCCTCCCCCTCCCCCACTCATGGCTGGCTTGCCTGGGAGCTGGAGTGTAGGCTGGGGCTGGGAAGATGCACTATCTCTGCTCTGAGCTGATTTATGGGGCTGCAGCTCCACGTGACGCTTCCCCTAGCCCAGGCCATGGCAGTAAGGTGCCCCAGTGCAGGGGGAGCCAGGCAGGCAGTGATCAGCCAAGCACTGGATCAGCCAGCAGGACCCTGGGTCATGTCCATGACTTCCCTGTGATGACTGAGCTCTGACCGTACTCCTGCTGCCTATCTGTGGGAATCTCTGCTCTTAGCTGGTGACTGAAGGTGGGAACAGCCTGCCCAGCTGGATTCTGTTTCCCCTCCAACCAGAAAACCATCTGGTGAGAGAGGCCAGGGGGGGCAGGGATGTGGAACAGCCAAAGCAGGATCTATCCTTGCAAGGCTGCTGCTATCACAGTGGAAATGTGGTGATGAAGCTGTTTACCTGATCATTTGCAATGGGGCCCTTTGGGGCACTGACCCACTAAATAACTGGTCTCCTCACCAGCTGGCCTGGAGCAGAAGAAACCTGGGAGTCCACCTCAGTGTGAGCCCCCTGTCCCTATAGAGCTGCCTAGTCATCCATGCACCAGAAGAGACGTGGCTTCAGCACAGACCCAGCCACACTTTCCCTGTGCTGGCAAAACAAGGCACCCAGGAGACAGCAACCCATGCACCTTGCATGGCTTTAGCTCTGGGACAGGAAGGTATGGACAGAGCTGCCATCTGGCCCCCCATGCCCATGTAAGGCAAGGTGCTGGGATGTAGGTTTGGGGTCTAGCCAGTTGCTTCTTACCTGCTTCCTCCTTTTGCATGGCCCAGGTGGCCTTGGATGGTATATCCAGGTGCAAGCACTCTGGCAGGCCCTTTCCTGAGCAGTGTTTGATATGCAAAAGGACAGGGATAGCCAGCCTGCACCATGTGTGCCACACATGGCATGGGCACCCTCTGTGTGTGGCACATAGCAGATTGGGGGGGACAGGGACAGGCAGCACAGTGGCAGATAGGGCAGGGAACAGGAAGCAGAGCAGCAGATCAGGCAGTGGAAGGGGATCAGAATGGCACTCAGGGAAAGTGCAGGGCTAATCTGTGTCATGCCTGCAGCAAAGGCTGGCCCTCACTGCAAATGGGAAGAACCATGCAGCCAAGCTGGAAATGAACCTGTCTTTACCCTCAGTGCCATGGATTCTGGCCCCAGCAGTGATGTGCTGGTGGCCCCAGATAGTACAGGCAGGCTGCACCCTGGCTGTGCCCTGGGGCCTACCACCGAAGCCAGCTTTTCCTAGTAGGCCCCTGCCCCCACCAGGCTGAGGCTGCTGCCTCCCAGAGGAGGAGGTGCTGAGTTGCTCCTATCTGATGGTGTCTCAGGCAGCAGAAGAAAATTGCTCACAAAAATAGCCGGGAAAGCCTTGTGGGGCCCTGCAGATTCTCCTGGGCTAAAAATAAGTGTGCTATTCTGTGCACACGGCGAGATATTTATAACTATCAAACCACTGCAGGCAGGCATGTGCCGTGGGAGAGCACTCGCTGCCTCAGTGCTCAGCCAGGCAACAAGAGGAGCGGACCCAGCAGGGGTCATGGGCTGGTCAGGAGGGACCAGGGGTCTGGCCCTTCCCAGCCCTGTCCAAGTCTTCTCCACCCCCACCTGTCCATATGCTTCAAGCCCAGTTCCACAGGGCTCTGGAAACAAGCCTGGGTCCTGGCCTGTGTGGCAGTGAAGAGCTGTGGCAGTCCTCTGAGCCACCTCTCCTCTGGAGGAAGGATCCCTGAGCTCCATCCACTGTCCAGGGCCAAACCAGTGCTGCAGGGAGCAGTGCAGCTGACTGACAGGGAACTGCCTCCATGTGGTTGGCAGTGCCCTACATGGTGCTGTAGGGAGTGACTTCCTGAGAAAGGTATTGCCATCCTCTCCCCCCAGATCCTAGTAAGCCTCGCTGGGGGCTCTGAGCAGCTGGCGCAGGCCCTCCTGAGCAGCAGGACCCAGAAGTGCTCACCTGAGTGAAGCTCAGGGGCTTTGCCAACTGGCAGACAGTGGCCTGGAAGGACCCAGGTGCTTGTAGGCCAGCAAAGCAGAGTGAGGGGACCTCTGTGTCAACAGGTGATTTAGCAGGTACCTGCTCCGTCTGTGCTGCCTCACTGCTGCCAGTAGAGGCTGTGGGCCTGGCAAAGAGAGGTAGGGCCCCCCAGGGGAGCCCACTACCTTCCCAGAGCTGGCTTGGCTGCACATAGACATGAACCAGCTGTTTCAGGACCAGCCTGCTGTGCTCCTCAACCAGAAATGCCTACATCTGTCCCTGCCAGAGCCAATGCGGGAGGAACCTGGAAAATGGAAGAGTGAGGGGACCTGGCATATAGGAGATCTGGCCTCCAATGGTTTTGGGCTTGACCTGCACTTAGTTTCATAGTTGGTAGAGTCGGAAGGGACCTAAGCAGATCATCAAGTCCGACCCCCTGCCATGGCAGGAAAGGATGCTGGGGTCAAACGACCCCGGCTAGGTGATTGTCTAGCCTCCTTTTGAAGACCCCCAGGGTAGGGGCAAGCACCACTTCCCTTGGAAGTTGGTTCCAGCTCTTAGCTGCCCTGACCGTGAAGTAGTGCTTCCTAATGTCCAGCCTGAATCT
This sequence comes from Alligator sinensis, assembly GCF_000455745.1. Lineage (NCBI taxonomy): Eukaryota > Metazoa > Chordata > Crocodylia > Alligatoridae > Alligator > Alligator sinensis. The sequence continues at coordinate 477,208 of NW_005842945.1, forward strand.
ACTGTCAGTCAGCTTATGGCCAGGGTGGCGCATGGCCAACCAAGCACTTGCCCTTTTCAGTAGTATTTGGGGCTGGGAAGGATTGTTATACAGTGCTTCTACACCAGGAAGGCCCCAGCACAGACACTCTTGTGCCAGTAAGGAAAGTGCTTTGTGGCACAGCTGTTCCTCTCCGGAGCCTGTACAAGTTAACTTGGGAATCTCTCCTCCACCCCACATTGTAGCTGAACTGACCAAGCTTTTCCAGCACGGAGCAGGTCATGAATTCCTGTTGAATTCTTGTGTCTTGAGTTCTGTGGTTTGCCCCTTAACCAACTGGTCCCAGGTGAGCACCTTGGCTGGGACTTGTGTGAGGACCCTGCATCCTGCTGGCCTCTCACTGAGCTTTTGTGACTCAGGCAATGTGCCTGGCAGTTGTGTGAGGGGGCTGTTCATGCAGTTTTGTTTCAAAGGGGCTAGACCAGGGATGCCCAACCTTTTTGCCCCATGGAAAGTGGGGGAGAGGATCCTGGAGGCTGGGCAGTGCCAGGTCTGTCCGTGGGCCAGATCCAGCCAATGGGCTTGATCTGGCACATGGGGCCAGTGCAGCAAGGGGCCAGTCCAGCAATGAGGTGGGTGCAGAGCCCGACCCTGATTCAACTGCCCAAGGAGGCAGAGAGCAGCCCAGTTCCGGTCTGGAAGTGTTGGGGGGGGGGGGGGGGGGGGGGGGGTGCAGAGCAGCCCCCATCCATACATATGCAGCAGAGGGGAGGAGGGAATGGGAAGCAGCCCAGCTCTGATCCAGATATGTAGGGGGCAACCCAGCCCCCGTATGGATGGGCAGAGATGGGCCTGACCCTGATCCTGTTGCATGGCAGTGGCCCAGGTGGGCTAGATCTGGCTGTATAGAGCTTCTGTTGGTCCTCCATTGCCAAATTTCCTAACCCAGTTGCCAAATTTCCCAACCCGTGAGGATCCCCAGGGGCTGAATGATATGGCTCTGTGGGCTGGATTTGGCCCACGGGATGGGGGTTGAGCACCCAGGGCTAAACCAATGGTTCTCAGTCTTCTGGACCCCAGGGAGCCCTCCATAGCATTTCTGAATTGAGCAGCACCCTATTTAAAAAACTAATTTATTTGTTACAGTGCTTACCTCCTTACAGAGGGGCCAGGCGGTGTGGGCTGGGGAGAGAGGAGGAGCAACTGGGCAGGGATGAGTGCATGCTTAACTCCTCACAACCCAAAGTATCCTTAGAAGGACCCCATGGCACCCCAGGGTGCCACAGCCTGGCTGAGCAGGGGTTGGATGAGATGACCTCTTAGGGTGGCTTTCAGCCCTGCTTTTCTATGATTCCCACGCTTCTGCTCATGCTGCAGCCCAGCCTAGCTCTGATGGGCCGCTAGGGCCAACAAAGTCCAGTGGCTGATTCTAAGCTCACCCTGACCAGCATCGGATGACTTATAATTTTAAGGAAGCCTTTGCAGCCTGGTGGTGTAGTGACCAGAGCTGCATGAAGAAGCTTGCCATGTGCAGAGTGAAGGTACTCTGCCTGCCCAGTAGGGCTTTGCAGGTCCGTTTGGCCATGCCCTGCCCTGTGTGCATGGAGTGGGACATGAATCTCTACAGAGGAAAATGGCTGCAGGGAATGACTTGTGCCCTGGCTCCTGCAGAAGAGCTTCCAGGGTGGCACTGGCTGATAGCGCTGCTTGCCATCCCATCCAAAGCACGTCCCCAGCTGGCACAGGAGAGCCACGCAGTGGGGTTTGGTGGGAGCAACCCATTTCTGCTGGGCCGGTGACAGAGTTTGTGGGGCTGCCTCAGCAGGCCAGGGGCAAAGGTTTGAATGCTCCTATCTGAGGAATGAAAGGAATCTGCCCCTGCCTCCCTCACTCCAGTCTTGCCAGTCTAACTGGTGCCTTCTATGCAGGGAGTGTGCCCCCAAGTGGGGCTGCAGGGCCTGGGCTCCTAGGAGCAGAGTTGGCTCTGCACAGCCTCCAGGATCCTCTCCCTCCCCTCTGCCAGCCTCAACCAGGGTGGGCTCCTTCCCCCTGCTCCCAACTTCATCCTCACTCACGAGCCCCCTTGTTTTCAGCCTGGCAATAAGCTGTGTTGGTGCCCTCACTCTGCACTGCTGGCTGGGAACTGTGCATGGAGGCATAGTCCCTGACTTCCTGAGAGCCCAGCGCAACGCTCCCGTATCGTTTGGCCATGTGCCACCCATGATACCTATCCCATTCCAGGCTCAGGAATGGGGAAGTTGATGTCACTTGGTGTGGCCAGCAGAGTCTGCTTTGCTTTTAGAGCTGTCATTGGCTGCCGGTCAAGGGGTGTGTTAGCAGCTTGCCAGTCACTGAGATCTGCTCCTAGCTGGCACCAAATGGCATCTTCTTCCTTCTCACCCAGGTTACCTCGTGTTCAGAGCCCCTCACCTGTCCAACCCCTGCAGACTGGAGAGGACTATCTACCCCTGCTCTACTTGGAGCGCCAGTGCCTGGAGAGGCTCCCTAGCTCCTAGAGCAGGTTGGAGGGGGTGCATCTCCCGAGGGGCACTGCCAGGCCTGGAGCCCTGGGGCAGTTGGTGGTGCCGTAGCAGTGTTTAAGGCAATGCTTCTGGGGTTTGTCAGAGGCTTCAGCACTAGTCCCCCTCACTGCTCTCTGTAGCTGGGTGGCCCTGTGGTGGGGCTCTGTGCTGTGACCAAGGGGTTGAGGGGAATGGCTGGAGCTGGTGAAAGAGTCAAGGGCTGCACTGAGTGAGAAAGGAATGAGATCCAAACTGTGCTGAGCCTGAGGTACCTTCTCCCTGTCCCTCCCCTCCCCCCTGCCACACCCATATTCTGCCCTCCCTTGGGCCCTGGCACAGGGGGCTCTTGGTGATGAACCCATGGCAAGCAGCAAGGTCTTCCTGCCAACCCTTGGCCCTGCTCCTGCTCTGCTCTGCTAGGCAGCACAAGCCCTGAGCGATCTGGTCAGCAGCCCCAGAGAGCTGGAGCCCCTGATTCCTAGGCTGCTCGGGGCAGACGTCTCTGGTCAGTGCCAGTGCTGTCCCAGCTGGGGCAAGCTGTTCTGTGGGATCTGGCAGCTCCACAGTTAACTTGGAAGGGCATGCCTCAAAGTGTGATTAAATCCAAATTATCCAGATTGCTCTAATCCCAGCCTGGCACATACAATGTAATCTGTTCCCCAGCACTTGCAGATACCAGACCACTGAGGGGCCAGTCCAGCAGCCAGGCTGCAGGGAGGGGAGGGGGGCGGCGGGAGCAAGACCTTGTTCTGTGGAGGGGGAGCTGGAGGTTGCCATTCCTTTCACCTGTGTGCTGATCATGGTAGCTGTGCTCCACCTCGGAGGTGGGTGCAGCACAGTGGAGAGAGGATTCCTGCAAGTTGAGTTGGGGCCCCTGGTGGGCACCTTCTCCTCCATGAGCTGCAGCAGCTAGTGTGCAAAAGCCCCTGGCTCATGCTGGTCTTCAGTGGATACCCCCTTGCCTCAGGGTACAAGTGGGGCTGCAGTGCTGGGGTGGGGGCAGGAGCAGGGGTGGGAGCTGAAGCAGCCTGGGCACTGTGTCTGCCAGGCAAGGAAGGAGGTGTAGCCTCTTTTCCCCCCCCCCACACACACACACTTTCTGCTGTGAGCCAGGAAAGTGTTTGCCTAGCCAGAAGCCAGGCCAATTCTGGGCCTGTAGCCCTGCTCTGTAGGTAGTGCAGGGAGTGGTGCCAGCAAGGGCAGAGTAGCTGTTACCAGTCTGGGTAGGCTCCATGGCCCCTCATGGCTTGATAACACACAGCATGTCCATGATGCAATGCCTGGCATAACAGAGGAAGCAGCACAGTGAAGACGCTCTTCAAGGTTGGTGTCTTTGGAAGTGCCCTGCAGTAGCAGTCTCGGTGGCTCCACTCATGGATTTAAAGCTCCTCTCCTGGCTGCAAGGGCAGGGGACAGAGTCTGTGGCATGGCAGCTGAGACTACAGAGCACAACAGGGAAGCACCCCAAGGACTGTCTCTGGGAGGGGGCAGGGGGCAGCTGTGGAGAAGAAGTTGGCTTGCTTGTAGACAGATGGGCTACCCTGCAAGAGGGATCCCCCATGCCAGGGCCAGAGTGCCTGGGGAACGGGCTTCAGCTGCAGTTAGGGGATGATCTGAACAGGTACATGGCAGGGCTCTGGAGATGCCTTCTCTCTGTGCCTGTGGGGAGGGAGACTTGAGCCAGGCCATCCTGGGGAGATGGCATAGACAGTAGAGGTGTCTTGAAGGGGCCAGGCCTTGGAGAGAAACAGTTTGGGGGGAAGGTTCTGGCCCTAGACGTGGGGGAGGGGCTGTAATGCTCGGTGCCAAGGCAGTGCCAGGAGGGTTGGGACTTGGGCTGCATGCTGTGCTGCTGACACTGAGACTGGAACAGACCTGGGGGTCTGGCCCATCGGAGCCCTGCTGACATGCCCTCAGCCTTTCTGTCCTGCTAAGCTGAGCTACAAATGACACCGTAGACCCCAGGGAGCATCAGCTGCTCCAGCTGCCATGGCCACCTGGGCTCACAAAGACAGCTCTGCACTCACCTGGGAGCAGGGAGTAGCTGGCAGGGGCCTCTGGGCACTCTTGCACCAAGGAGACAGCAGCACCCTGGGGCTGATGCAGGGCTGGCAGGCCCAGGGGCACTTGGGCCATCCCTTCAGAGCTGAGTCTTGTGCAAAGGGAGCAGCTTGGGTATCTCAGCCTTGTCCAGAGTATTTCTTTTTGTACTTTACAGCCCCCAAGCACTACAACTTCTTTGTTCAGGAAAAGGGAGCCCAGGGCTGGGACAGCAGGGGCTGCAAATCACATGAAGGAGATCAGCAAAGCCCAGGGAGAGCCTAAGATAGTTGGTGCCATGCAACTTCCCCTCCTAACGCAGGAAGGAGAGGCCCTCAGAAATACCAGGGAAGGGCAGGGAGGGCAGAGGATTCCATATGGGGGACCACAAGTTCTTGCTCAGTTTCCCTGTAGGACCCTTACTCCGCTCAGGGAACTGTGTTGCAGCACTGAGTTGCTGGGCCACCATGACCTTGTTCA
>NW_005842945.1:482259-503241 GCF_000455745.1 Alligator sinensis
GGCAGGATGAGGCAGTGCCAGCTGGCTTGTAGGGGGGCACCTGACTGACCTGTGTGCTCTTCTTTCTCCCCTGCAGCTGAAGCCGACTCCAGTGTGTTTGCCTCAAACTCCCTGCAGCGGAAGAAGAAGGGGCTGCTGCGGCCAGCGCACCACCGGGCCAAGCCGCATATCCTGATTGGACTGCCCCAGGACTTCCGGCAAATTTCCTCCATCATCGACGTGGACATCCTACCCGAGACGCACCGCCGCGTCCGCCTGCATAAGCATGGCTCTGACAAGCCACTGGGCTTCTACATCCGTGATGGCATCAGCGTCCGTGTGGCCCCCCAAGGTGTTGAGAAGGTCCCTGGCATCTTCATCTCCCGCCTGGTCAAGGGTGGCTTGGCTGAGAGCACAGGGCTGCTGGCTGTCAATGATGAGATCTTGGAGGTGAACGGCATTGACGTGGCCGGCAAGTCCCTGGACCAGGTGACGGACATGATGGTGGCTAACAGTCACAACCTCATCATCACTGTCAAGCCAGCCAACCAACGCAACAACGTCATCCGCAGCAGCAAGGCCTCCGGCAGCTCGGGCATGTCAACAGACAGCACACCCAGCCAGCAGACACCCAGCCCTGCCTCCCAGTACCTGAGCAACTACAGCACAGCTGAGGGTGAGAGTGACGAAGAAGGCGACCTCATTATTGAGAACGATAGTGCCCCCCACTACATCCCGGCCACCTGCCCCAATGGTGGCAGCCTCCTGGACAGGAGCTTTCAACAGAGCCTTTCCCTGAACAGCTCCCAGGGCTCGCTGCACTCCCTGAACAGTCACAATGGCAGCGGGGGCAGCCCAAGCCGGGGCAGCCACAGGGGCAGCCTGCGGGAGGATGGCACAGTCCTCACCCTATAGCCAGCAACCCACCAGGGGGGCTGACCTCCTGCACCGGCCAGGTATCTTGGAGCATTTCTGTATCAGGCCTCGACTGTGCCAGCCCCTTGCTAGGTGGGGCAAGACACAGAAGCAAGGGCACTGGGATGCCACCCAGGGCCCACACCTGCCCTCTTCTCGGGCATTAAGGTATGCTGGCACTTATTGGGACCTGCCAGGAGGGTGGTAGCTGGGACTAGGGCATGGGGGCCCAGCCCTGGCTCCCTGACCCCTCCCTACAGATGCTGCCCCTTCTCTGGAGCTTACCTTCCTCTTCCCCCTCTTTGGGGAACCAAAGTGGTGTTTCTTTGTCTTACTGGACACTGCCTGTGACAGCCATGCCCATGCTTCCCTCCCCCACCCCCCCATCCCCTTCCAATCAAGTGTTTTTTAATTGTTTTATGAGAATATGCATCACAAATTAATATATTGTAACAGGACATTAAACCTTTTCTAGGAAGTGCCATCTCTCGTCTCGTGCCAGGGCCTTGCCTGACACTGAGAGGTCCCCAAAGCAGGCTTCCAGGACACACACACGCCTACACCTGCACACAGCGCCGCCACACGCACAATGCAGCCTTCCAGGACACCCTGCTGGATGCACACCTTGCTGGGGTTATTTGACCTCTGCAGTCTTTCCTGCCTAAGAACAGCAGGGCTGGACCCAATGATGTCACAAGGTCCCTTCCAGCCCTAAACTTCTGTGAATCTGAGGGCAGAGCTACTGCCTCACCCCCAGCCCTCAGGATTAAGGTGGGGCAGGCAGAAGCAGGTACCCTCTGAGGCAGCCTGGCTCTGCCCTCCCAGACTGCTGCCCTGGCTGCTCGCATACACTGTAGCAGGGCCATGCTCATGGCACCCATGTGGGCTCCTCCCCACCCTGTGTAGCTCTCACAAGGTGCCAGGAGCAGGTTGGATGAACCACCCTGGCAGACTCTGGGTACAGCAAAGGGATCAAGCTGCCCCTGAGGATGCCAGCCACAGCCCAGGAAGCCTCCCCCCCAGAGACTTGGCTCCAACTTTCTGGGGCCAGCAGTGCCAACTCACATGCAGGGGCTGCCTCTTCTGTGGCCAGTGGACTGAGGCTAGTTGTTTCCTAGTTGCTCAAAGCTCTGAGGTTTGGGTCAGTCCAAAGCCTGCTCCTTATTTATCTGCCATGAAGCATGTCTCAGCTGCCTGGCTCCATTCCCACAGCTTGGGGCTGTCTCATCTGTCTGTCCCATAGGGCCCAGCCACCTCTGACTTGTCCTGTCCTTGCATCTCTAAACTGCAGCTCCCACAGCCCAGGCCTGAGGGAGAATGAGCTGGGCCACACATCTAGGACTGCTTTAAAAGGCTCCTAGGGGATACCTAGAGATGCCCCCACAAATACTCCACTGCCTTCCCCCAGGGGATAACTGCCAGTCCTCCTAGGCAGTGCCCTCCTCCACTTTAGTGTCCATCCCTGGCTGTATGAGTCCTTGTTAGCACCCTTCCACACCCCTCTCCCTGTGCAAACCCACCACTCACTAGACCAGTGGAACCAACCTTTTTGGCAGCTGTGCTACAAATTAGCGCTGCACCTTCTTGGAGTGCTACTCCAATCCCCTTCCCTGCCCAATCTGCTGCTTTGCCTTCTGCTCCCTGCCTAATGTGCTGCACTGCTTTCAGCCCTATCTGCTGCTGTGCTGCTTATCCCCTCCCTGAGCTGCTGTGTGCACACATGCAGAGGGTACTCATACCATGCATGCTGTAGGTTGGCCACACCTAGATGATGTCCTGGACAGTGTCCCATGGAGCTGCTCCTAACCATGTGCTGCCATCTGGACCCATCATCCATGCACATTCCTACTGCAGAAGGGTGTTCGGTGCTCTGCCTGGATCCAGATGCTAGCACAGCTGGCAAAGGCAGTACTTAGCTCCCTGGTGAAAAAAGATCCTGCACTCTCTCTGTGTGTGCAAGAGGAGCACCTGATTTGGCTGGAGAGCACCCAGGCTGGGCTCTGTGCCCCACATAAGAGCCCACTGGTGAGGCAGGGATCTGTGTGGGGATTCTTGCTGCCTCAAGATGCGTCTGTCACAGGCAAGACAGACAGTACATTCCCTTCATCCTCACTGCATCCCTGCCACAGGCCTGTGCACGAACAGGTTTAATGCTGAGCATGCAGCAGTGCCATGAGCTGCTCTGCCTGGGTGCAGGCTGTTCTGATGCAGTTTCTGCAGGCCCAGCTCACACACTGAAACCTAGGTCAACACTGCACGAGCCTCATAGCCCACTTCAAGGTGCTGAGTATGTATGAAACCACCACCCCCTTGCACTCGGTGTTCCTAGGTAAGGGCAGGGAGGGCAATGGACTCAGGTGCTGCTGGGTGCCAGGGACTCAAGTCAAGCAAGGCCTGGGAGCCAAGGCCTTAGTCTGCCAGCTCTGGGACAGGCCTGTCACTGCTCTGTGCATGTGCAGTGTCCAGTACAACAGGGACTTTGATCCAGGGCACAGCTCCTTGAAAGCAATGGTCATACAGATAAGGGTTAGGATTGTCCTGGGCTTCACCTTCCTGAAGAGAGGGGGCAGGGGGCCTGTCTGTCTGTCCATCCTACCTTGGACTAATGGGGCAGAGCAGGAAGCAAACTCAGCATGCCTTTCCTTGCACATGCACCAGGACAAGGCTGCTGTTCCAAGCGCACAGGGAAGCTGGCCGTGGCCTTCACAACCTGACCCTGCAGCACTGGAAAAGCAGGCATCAATAGCCAGTGGGCTCTGAAAGCTGCCATCCTGTGCCCAGGGAGGGAAAACTGGAACCAAGTAGCAGCACTAGCTGCTTTGACCTGGGCTGACAGCTCCTGCTCCATGGAGCCCCTGCTGTGAGCATGTGCCCCACCGGAGAGCAGGAGCTGCCTGTGCTGCCACACCCTGGCCTGGCCAAGCCCTAACTTCCTTCTGAAGGCTCCTGAAGGGCCAGGGAGCTGCTTAGCAAGGGAGGAGCAAGGATTTTTGATTCATGAAACCTCCATGATCCCATAAACTCCTTGTGCACTGGTGCCACAGAGATGCTAAGCAAGGACCTGCAGTGACAGGGAGAGCTGTGCTTCTCCAGGTCAGGGTTGGGCTTAGTCACACACTCCATGGCCTTCCTGTGAACCTGCCCCTGCAGGCACGACACAGATGCTGTGAACAGCAGACATCAATGGAGCTGAGGGGAGGTAGGTAGGTGTGTGGGGAATCAAAATTCAGCACAGCCCAGCCCCTGGGACATCTCCTACAAAGGTACCGTTGAACTTGCATCCTGGTGCCGTGCCCCATCCAGCAAATGGTCCACAGAGCCCACTCACATCCTAGCTATGTCCTTGGCATTAGGGGGGGGGGGGGGGGGCCCTCTACTGGGTGCAACATGAGCTACCCAGGTCCCTGTCCTGCCTGCATTTCCCAGAAAGGTTGCAGCCAGCTGGTACCATCAATCCTGTTCTGCAACAACCAGTCCCGATAGCTAGAGAAACCAGCTCTGTACTGCACACAGGCAGGGAATAGGCACCAGATACAGGCAGGCAATTCCCCCACAGACGCCAGAAGCAAATCTGGTTAATCCAGGCTTGGTTTATCCCAGTAGCAGGCAAGTCAGATCATTAACAATACTCAGGTGTCTGGTTATGAGGAGGAAGCAGCAACAGGCAAAGGCACTGACCCTTCTCAGCCACAGCTGGCTCTACTCTGCAGGAAAAGGGGTTGGGGGAATCTCAGGCCCCAGTGTAGTCATCTCCCTTCCCCTATGAGTCTGGATTTTCAGAGGAGCGTTGAGGCACTTTTGGTCCTGAGAACTTGTAGGACTCCATTCTTGTTCGTCAACAATGGGTCTGCCAAGGGGCTCCCAGGACTAGAACAGCCAGGAGCCACACGGCAGCGGCAGCCCCTCAAAGTCAAGGATGACGTCCGTCAGGCTCGAGTCCTCAGGTGACTGAGGAGCCTGATTCCGGATGCACAGGTTCTTCAGTAACGGGGGCATGTTGTTGCACGGGGGAGTGGGATTCGCAGCCCCGGGTTGGTCTCCTTCTTCCTCCGCCACCACCACTCTGCCTTGGTATCGAGTCGTTGGGCCTTGAAGTGGCACACACCTTGGTGGACCAAGTGGTGGCTCTATTACAGGATTTGCCTAACAGTAGGATGCATGGGCAGGACTAAAGAATCGGCAGGAATCAGAAATCACCTGTTATTTTCATACATTCCTCTTCCCCCTAGTCATCACTGAAGCACAGATGGGCACTTAAGGCACTGGCCTGATCTAGGGTTTGATTTTGCTTTGTCACTCATAACTTCGACTTACCCTGTCATAGGATCCTACCAACCCCTCCTGCAGGGCAGCCCATCCCTTTCCACAGGGGAATGCAGTGGAAGCCCAGGTCAGGCTCCACATCATGCCTACATCACATGCCACAGCTATAAGTAGTGGCTACCACAAGCCCGGTGTGAGGCTGGGACACTGCAAGGTGGTAGCATCTCTTGTCCTTCCAGGTGGTGGCCTTTGCTGCTTATTATTGTGATGGAGTCAGTGCCCTGTGGGCAGCACTCAGAAGGGCCTCCATAGCTGTGCCAGCCCCAGTCAAAGGCCCTGATCCTAGAATCCAGTTGACCCTGCTGCTCACAGAGGGTTTTGATCAAGACAGCGAGGACTCCTAGCATAAAGGCAGGATAATGCTTATCATATTTCAAGAAGGCTTATGTGTACTGACAAATCCTGATGCAGAGTTGCAGCAAACTGGAGCCTAGCACAGCACAAGGCAGCTGCTAATCCCTGGTACTGTCACCCCTCTACCCCTCCTGTTGTTACCTACCAATGTGCCCTAGCCATTGGCAAGGCCAGCAGGTACCAGCTGTGCTGAAATGCCCTGTGGGACTCTCAGTGCAGCCGGAAAGGCACACCCATGCTAGCCTTAACCTAACCAATACTAACGAAAACACAGCAGCTCAGACTTCAGCAGTGACTGCACGAGCCCACTGAAGCCATCCATGCTGAAGCCCATGCCCCTGCATCCTCACTACTAAGGCTACCCCAGCCAGCTAAATGAACAACAACTGGGGGATGCTCACTTCTGCTGCAATCATACCTCTGATTGCACCTCCAAGATACCAAGTACCAGCTGCTTTTCACAGATCCCCAAGGACTTCCGAAACGGTGCATGCACCAGGAACAAAGCACAGGCATGTTGTTGGAAGCATGTCTTGAGTTTCCCTTTGAGTAGGATTGAAATCTTTTGTTTTCCATGACCATGATCACACCAGGCCCAGCAGGGATTGACCTGTGCCAACATGGAACCACCCTTGGGCTCCCACACCCACATTCTTACTATGTAAAAGGCTAATCCCTTTCACAGTTCAGCTCCATCTATCTCAACGCAGGAGCTGGTCACAGGAACTGGTCTCCAACAAGAGGCAGGAGCCTTGGGTGTTTTCCAAAACTGGAAATATAGGCACAAGCATTGTGAATTCTCTCAAAATCCTACTTTTGGGGCCAAATCTCATTTTTATTCTGGCTTGGGGGCCGGATTTTCCACCTTCCCTTCCAATTAGTTGCCTTAATCACATGGTGGGATTCTGAAATTGAGGCGCAGACAAATTTGAACATTTCCTATTCTCACAAAAAAAAAAATTAAATGCCAATATTTTCTGGAAGAAAAATTTAAAAGAAAAAATAGCTTTCCCCTCTGGTCCCTCACAGCTTTGGCACTGAACCACCTCAAGAACCCTCCCCACAGCCAGGCTCCACATGTCTATGCACTGCTGTCTCCAACCACCTTCTCACCAGTATCCTGTATCTTCAAAAACTTTTTATTTAAAAAAAAAAAAAACAACCCACTTTCCAAGTCCTCAACACTTCACACTCCCACCACCATCCCTAGGCCAACCCACAGCCAGATCCCTTCCCCCCTGCCAGGCTAGAGGGGACAGGAGCTCACCCCTGTTCATTCCTGCCCCTTTGCTGCCAGGCATGCTCAGCAGGTATGACAAACACAGCTCTAAGTTTGCCTCATATAAGGGACTAGACATTAGCTGCATTAAGGAACAGCCCTTTGGCAAAGGGCTGCAGGGGCCAGAGGTGTCAGTCCAGAGGCAAGATGCATTGCTCCTTGCCTTCCCTGGACTCCTGTCAGATCCTGGGGGCAGGGAAGGGCAGAAGCCAGCACTTGGGCACAGCAAGGCCATTATACCATCAGTGATAGAGGTAAGATCCTGCAGGATTAGGATCAGGCACTGGGAGAGACTCAAAAACTGGTCTCCTGCTTTAAAAGGCCCTTCATCTCCCCATCTTCCTGCTGCTCTCACCTTACCTCAGGAGGAAGGCAGATGGGTCGGGGTGTGCTACACTCCAAGCAGCGTAGGAGCAGCTGCTCCTGACACTGTCCAGATGTCATCGATCCAAGTGAAGGAGATGGGTCACAGGGAGTGTGGGCAAGGGCAGCTCTCAGGGGAGCATGGGGACAGCTGCTTTCCAAGGCAGATGAGCCAGTCTTCTGTGCCAAACAGGCCTGGAGACTGCCGTGGAAATGACTGTCACTAGTTCCATTTTCAAGACTCCAATGGTGCTAGTACCTGCATGGGCCCAGCTTCCCAAGCCAGTCTTGCTCTCCCCAGGACAGGGCCTGGTTGCAGAATGAGGAACCACATAGAAGAAACTGCTGCTGCAGCAAATGAAACCATGGACTGAGTTTGGTTTCCCTTCCCCTCCCCCTGCAAGTGGAGTGACTGCAAGTCCCCTTCCCTGCTCACGAGTCCAACTTGATGAAGACCTTGGGTCGGGAGAAGATTTTGAGGGCCTCTTCGATCTGCGACAGCTTCTTCTCCAGCTCTGACCGCCTCCTCTGGACACCAAGGGTGTCAGCCCGCACTGGCAGCATCACCAAGTCCTTGGTCAGCTGTGCCTGAGCTGTGGAGGAAGGGAACACATAAGAGGGGACATAGAGAGTCTCTTCCACCTTAACACTAATGGCTCGCTTTAATTACGAAGGACCTGGGGTGAGAGCAATGGTGAACAAGGCATTATCCACACAGGGGCAGGCCTGATCCAGCAGCATCCTGGGCTCACACAAAGTCCGCTGTAACTAGGAGTGACAGCACATCGGAGCAGGGAGAGGCTAGGCCCTCATTAAGAGGGACAGCAGCCCTGACCTATTACTCCAGAAAGTTCTTACTCTGGAAGATCAGAGCTCAAGAGAGCAACTTGGCAAGATAAGGGTTAAAGGGGAAGGAGATGGGAGTCCAACCCTAGAGAAGCCAACTCTCGAGTGACGAGCACAAAAATGGCCCTGTGTTGCCAGCCATGCCTCTGCATAAAGGCACCAAAGGCCATCTCTAAGGCTGAACTGGTATTTCTCTTCCCCCTTACTCTGCTTCAGGTTCCCAAGGGTCTCCAGCCGCTGGCTCTCTGGCATCATGGTGTGGCCAGGAGGCAGGTCAGGGTCTGGCAGGTTTCGCAGCCGTTCCTCTGTCTCTCTGCGCCACAGATCCTTCCTCTGCAGCAGGCTGCCAGGGTCAAACAAGAGCAAAGGTCAGCACATGCAGCTCAAGGAGAAATCCGGACAGTACAATAGACATACAATGGGCAGGAAAGAACACCCTGGCCAGAGAGAGCAGGACAGGGCCAGGTGGGCTCATAGGGACAGTCCCAGCCACAGACATTCTCAGCAGTACTTCATTTTCCCGAATGGCAAGTGCCCGGCAGCTCTGGAGACTAATATTCTCCCCTCACAGATGTGTGCAGATTCCTACCTACCAGCAATCAGCACTGCCCTGGCCAAGGAAGGGACTGCTCTGGGCCAATCTCCCCTGTACAACCAGACCTTAGCTTCTGGGCTAAAAGCACCAATGAATGTGCACCAAGGCCATGGCAACTTCTGCGATAACTAGGACCTAAACTGAGGCAGCCCCCACAATGGACACCACGCAGAGAATGGATATCAAGGGCCTGGGCTAGATCTGAACCAGGACTTGGGAGGCAAAAGGCACTGCAGGCTATGCCCAACTCTCCCAACCCCAAGCCATCCGGCTCTTGCACACACTTGAGGCACAAATGATTTTAAAGAAAAACTGCCAGAGCCACTGAGAGGAAAGGAGGCAGTGAGAGCATGGGAGTAGCTCTGCTCAGCCCAAGCAGTTCACCACTTGAGAACTGCCTCTGGGAACCTCTAAATGCTTAAAGGAGCAAACAATGCCTCAGCTCCCAAGTTATTTCAGTCCTACTCTCAAGTGACTTACATGCTTCAGAGCCTAGCCATGAGTCAACAGAACTCAACTCCTAAGCCCTTGGTACCACTTGGAATTTGTGTTTAAGTACTTCCACGTCAACAGGAACTACCAATAATCTGCCCCTCTGAAAGGCAGGCCTTTAGCCCAGAAGCTATGATGTGTGGCGCAATCAGGCCACAGGACAGGCCATATCCCACAGCAGGGAAGCAGTCATTTCTTTAGAGCAGGCCAGTTACTGCTTTATACCTTCTGGGTGCAGTACCAGAGGAGCTGGGCTTATTTGTGACAGAGGCTCTAGTGGACAGGCAGACATGTACGTACTAGCGGGGGACATGGCCCTTCTGCTTGCTGTTGTACTCCTCCTGCTCCCGCCGCTTCTGCTCCAGCACCTCAGTCAATGACTGCAGAGAGCGAGAGCGCCGCATCTGAGCCCGCTTGGCATTCTGGGCATTGTGGCTGACAAAGTCGATGCTTGTGCCTTCCACCTGGATCTAAAAGGAATGGGGGTGGAGGGAGCATGAAGCAGCAGGGAACAGGCAGATAGATGCCCAGAGACACTAATCCCAGGCCCTGACAAGGTGTTTCACCTTGGAAATTCAGGTACTTTCAGGGCTTGCAAATTCTGTAGCACCTAGAGAAGCAGTGACATGAGAACCCCACAAGAGCCAGCTCCAGAGAGGAAAGGATTGTAATTGAAGGACTGCAACCTTCAACCCCATTAGTGTTAACACTGATTAACTCTACCAACTACTCAGCTCTCTGAAGACAGGACATCTTCATACAGCATAAGCACCACTGCCCGTCCTTTTCATTCTAAGTTCTTAATATGCAATACACTGGTAAATCTGTGAGGTCTCTGACAAAGCCCAAGAAAGACACCCCTAAGAGCTCTGAGACAGGAAACATGAGGTCTAAAAAGAAAACTTTGTGGCTTCTTTATCCCTCAAGGAGAGAAGAGCCACATGGAGGGTGTTAGGAAACCCTTGAGTTCAGTTTCCCTGTCACCTGCCAGATCCTACCTGCCCTTCTGAGCCAGCAGGCAATCTAAACAGAACTCTCTGTTTTGACAGATCATTAACTCAATGTCTTGAGGGCAGAATCCAGGTACAGTGATGAGCAGAAGTAACTCCTGAGTCCAGAGGAACGTGAAATCAGATAAGTCAGCCCCCACCGTGCCCTACCTGGGTGTCCATGCTCTGTGCTCCTGGAGCCTCAGTGCCCATCACAGCTCTCGTTTTGGAAGGGCTTGGGGAAAGCGACCGGCGTGGTTGGATTCCTGAGCCACAGCGGGAATATGCCCTCAGGAATTTTTGAGACTCTGGGTTGGGAGGGGGAGAGTTCTCCTGAGAATGGCAAAATTAGGGGGAAAGATTGAATGGAAAACCACTCAGTGCAGCCACTGAGAGCCTAGAATCAGCCAGGAGTTCCCAGCAGACAAATGACCGTGATCTTTGCTGCTGCTACACATGTCAAGAGAAGACCCCCAACGGGGACTACAGTCAGCAGAGACTGGCCCAGATCTTGCTCAATGGAGCACTGATGTAAATCTGGATTAGACCACTGAATTCCACAGAGCAACACTCAAGTCAGGAACAAACTAGCAGGCAGCTAAGACAGTGCAACTGTCCAGGCCCTCCAGCCAGGCCTACATCTCAAGCTGTAACCTGCTGGGGGAGGGGATTAAAAGGACTGTTAAAAAGGCACAAGGAATCTAGGAGATGCAGGATTTCCTGCACTACAAGGTGTCAGTAACACAGTCACACTGGTGGGCCGTTTGACCTTTTAACCCATAAGGATGAGTGACACAGCATGCAAAGTGCAAAAGCAGAACCTTTGCTCAATGCATCAAGTGATCCAGTCTGGCCCCTGAGCAAATCACTCTGGAAAGCTGGCTGGATGCAGCTTGTTAAAATGCAAGAGCTCTTGTGACTAGAGAGAACCTCAAAGAAGTACATACATCTGGGCAACAGAAGGGCCAGCACTGGAGTAGGTGTTTGCCAGGTGGTAATGATGCTATTACTCTTGTCATGTAACACCACTGAAGTCCCTGCCCTCTGCATCCCACCAGGAGTTGCTGCAACAGCAGTATCTGATTCTGTCCCAATAGACGTAGTACAGGAAAATGATGGGACCCTCCTTTTCCCTAGTTCTGTGTAGTGACTAGACTGGGGTGGGCAAAATACAGCCCACCAGGCCATTCAATCCAGGCCACAGGACCCCTAAAAAATTTAGAAAATATTTATCTGCTCCTGTTTGTTTGTCAAAGACGACAGGAGCCAAGGGCAGTAGGACCCAGGGGGAGTCAGCAGCAGGAGGTAGAAGCCCAGACCTGCCCCCCCCCAGCCGTTTCACCTGCCTTCTTGCCCCCCCACTGCTCCAGCACCATATGGCTCCCCACTGAATTCCTGACCAAGAGCATGGGGCTGCGCCGGTGGGTGTGTGTGTTCATAGGATGAGTCCCACACCCAACCATACACATGCACCCACACTCCCCCCGCACTGCTATACATGCAGATTCCCACACCCACACCCTTTCACACACCCTAGCCACCCTCCCCCCATGCACAGGACCCCCACAAACCCCATACCCACCCACACCCCACATATCTGCACCCCCACATGCTTCCTCACCCCATACCAGCACCCCCACACCTAGCCACCCCCCGCACAGACACACCCACACTCTCCCCTACACCCTACAAACCTATACCCACCCCCTCCCCCACAACATATAAGAGTAAGACTTCATTTTAAGCTATTATATAAAACCACCTCTATGTGCGCTACAGAAATGCATGTAAACCAGGACAAAATATTCTTTGAAATCACATTAACGAATGTTTTAGTTGTTCGCTCTTTAGAATGTAATTTGGTATTTTTCTGGTTCCGAGATGGCAAAACCCCCTGCTGAAAGGATTACTTCTGGAGGCAAGGGGAGGAACTTTTGGGGGCAAAGATCAGGGGTTAGGGTGCAGGACTTCCAGTCCCAAGATGGTGACCAGGGGGAAGGACACCTGTCAAGGCCCTCGGCAGCTTGCCAAAAATCGGTAAGCGGCCCTCCACCCGAAATAACTGCCTGCCCCTGGACTGGACTCCCTTACTGTCACAATGGGGCTTTCCTTTACATGCCAGGCTGGTGCGTTCAGGAATCTCCATTCTCCTTGTCTAAGTTAGGTTCTCCTGTCCATGACATGGCTCTGCTCTCAGACCTGAGGCTGGAAAAAATCACTGTCCCTTGCGCAGGAAGTGGGATGCTGGAGCACTGACTGGCTCTACGATTCCTGGCCTCAAAGGTGAAGTTCAAAACCACCAGGGTTCTCCCTGCAAACAGATGTCCTCCACTGCTCTGCACAGCATCTACATAACATACTGACTGGTCCATACCCTCCCAAGGCAAAGGGATATCATAGGCTAGAGACTGCAGCAGGCAGGTACCTGTATCTTGGCCTTCACCTTGGACCCCACATTCTCATACTTCTGAGACTTCCATAAGGCTTTCACAGGCTGAGGTCGGCTGTGCTCCCTGGCCAACTCTTTCTCTTTGCATTTCTTCTGGATCTCCCGTATCCGCCTCACATTCTCCTTCTCATAGTTCTTGGACTCCTTTCCTGCACATCAAGGGGAGACACAGCTTCTGCCCTCGTAATGTACAGCAAACCTGAGATGTCACCAACAGATGCAGAACCCAGGACCTTCAGTATCAGAGATGGGGGTCTCTACTACCCAAGTCACTAACAGCAGCTTCTTCCCTCTTAACTTCCCTGTGTGCCAGGCACATAATAGAATCATATTTTGTATGGATACCCCATGTGGCTGGTACTTGCAGCTGCACAAACAAGCACAGGAGGATGTGCCCCTACACAGTACTAGTAACAAAAGAATTGTCCTCTCTCAGGAAAACATGGGATTGGTTATAATCCTCACTGCCCTGGTTGGGATTGTGCCAGACCAAGCGACACACCATCTGCCTGTTCTGGTCTCCACTGTCAGATAATCTTGAGGGCTGGCTGCATCAGTGCTCCAGGTCAGTGTCAGACAGCATGCACCACCCTAACACCAACACCACCTCATAGCAAAGGGAAAAGGTACCAGTTGCTCCTATTCTAGGGACAAAGGGAGCAATAAGCCTTTCACACACTGGGGGTGGTAGTGGCTGGCATGCTTGCCCTGCACAGACTTAGGAACCTGAGTCCATGTGTCCATGCTGGCCATGGGCTTACCTCTCCCAGCCTCTACAGATTTTACATACCATCACCTACAACTGCTCAATCATACTTACTTTTGGGGGGTGATTCCTTGTCAAGGAAAATCCCCTCCAGCTGCAGCAGCACCCCAACTGTCCCCTTCTGCCCCTTCGCCAGGATGTCCTCACCACTGGGGCGGATGCGCGGGGCAGGCTGAGCAGGGCGTGCACTGTAGCAGGTGGGGTATAAGCTGGGATCTGAGGCCAGGGGACCAGACACAAAGTCCAGCTTCAGAGCATTCCCTTCCAACCTCCCTCGAGCTATGAAAGACAACAACAAAATCAAGATACGCAAGGAGCAATGCTGCCTCCCTCATGTTTGGGGAAGCTAGAAACATTCAAGCAATTGCTGCCTCCTCCACCCACTTTCCAGTCACCACTGGAGTCCCCTTCTACTCAGCACATCAATCTGCTCAGCATCCAGCCCTTCCCATCAGAGGCCCTTGCAGAGCACATCAAAACTGTTCCCCACCCTGTGGAGCTGAGTCTTCATGAAACTCCCTGCCCTGGGGGCTCACACAGTAGTGACTGGGTGCAGCCACAAAGAAAAGCATGAGGCTGTTAAAAAGCCACTGACCTGACCCCTGAGGTGGCTCTAACGTCTACAGTATAACGCAAGGCTAGAGGAGGGTGATCTGTTAAAGTACAAAATGCCCTATGACTATGTAGTATGTCTGATCCCTGTTCTGCAGTGCCTCCACCCTGGGACTTACCTGACAGGGGGCATTTGTAATAGTCCCGTAAAAGTGTGGGGTCAGGAGGGATAGGACCAGTGATCCTGGAAGGCCCTTCACACATCTTGGCTTTGGCTCTGCTGCTGCAATAGACAAACCCAAATCATTAGGAACAGAAGCCGCTTGGGCACAGGAGGTCCTTTCCATCCATAGTTATTTAAAATCCTTCTGCACTTCTACCCTTCACTGAAGAAATCACACCTGGAATTGGGGGATCGAAATACAACTGTCACACAAACAGCCCCAAGTGGAAGCCCCCCTGTGCACTGACTGACCAGAACCTGCCCAAAGCTGACTAAAGTGCCCATGCTTGTTGTTGCATGTCCCCTACCCAAAGCCTCTTTGCTGGCTCTGTCTGCTCTAGAAGGAAGGCTGAGAACAAGCGGTTCTGCTCTGAAGAGTGACATCAAGAATAGCCTTACCCAGAGATCCACCTTACCCAAAGATCCATGCTGCAGTCATTGACATGAGCACAGGCTGAGACCCACCCCAATGCTTGTGTCAGCCACCTCTAGCAGCTCTAAGGAGTCTCCTTTCAGCCATGGCTCATGCCACTGCCCAGGCCTTGAGCTCATCTGCCCCTAGAGCTATTCAGGAACAGCTCCATGTGAGAATACTAAGAGCATCCACTCTCAAAGCTGCTTCTGAGAAGTTACCACACTCCACAAGTAAACACAGCCTTGTACCACATTGGTCTCTAAATGCAGACAAGTCCTTATGCTGACAGCACTTGTGCCCCTGCAGCACCCTGGGAAGGTTCCACCATAGCCAAATCCTCCACTACTCCTGCCAACCTTCTGGGCTGGACCAATTCTCCACCACTAGGACTGCCCAGGAATAGCTCAGAGCCAGCACCTTCTTTCATGGAATGCAGCACTAGAAGGAAAGAGCCCAGCAGGGCCCTCAAAGGACTGGGCAAGGCTGGCCAGTTAAGAAAATAAGTTGTGAATGTCTAAATTAGGCAGATCTGATGCAGAGAAAGTGCAAACCCATAATGCCATATATACAGCCCCCTCCTCAAAGCAGCCCCTCATTTTGGACCCTGCCTTGCCCTTAGACTGCTTCGGCAACATCCCCATTCCCCAAGGAGACCCCAGAATGACCCCAGATCCCCAACACGAGTCCATCCAAAGTCCATGCCATAAGGGAGCCAGGCAGTATCTTCAGCCCTGACTGAGCTCAGACCTCTGCCCTGATCAACTGGCTAGGGAATCTGTTTGCTCTTTCACTGCAACTCAGCCTTCCCTCAGAAAATAAAGATCAAGAAATGCTGGGGCAGGCTCCAAGGATAGCTGAGAAGAATCAACACCTTGTGACACTGGGCAAGAGCTGCAGGTGCTCAGCTGGCATCCCCTTTGGCATCAGTTCCTACCCATGAGCAGGATCCCTGACCAGCAAAGGTGACTTTATACTAGCACCTCCAGCCAGATCCCCAGCAGACAGGAGGCAGGGCAATCTCAATGTACTCTAGGGACAGACTGGATCCCCAGCTCAAATTACAAGCCAATGTATTATTGATCTGGAGGAAGGGATAAAATAGCCTGTGATGACATCAGCTAATCCGCCTTAGCCTCCCTTGTCACAGCCATGCAGGTACAGCTCCAAAATTAGTTCCATTAGCGGAGGGCTAAGTATTTAGTCCCCAGGGCTAATTGCACAGGCCATAAAACAGTAGTGACAGTCACGTGCTGAATAAGAGCTTGTCAGCCAACTGAGCAATTCCAGAAGAGTGGCTCCTAAATGATCCCCAGGTGGGCACTGGGAGGCGTTGTCTGCACTCGCCTGCCTCTGCTGGTAGAGCTGCCCAGCACGTGACACCACACAGCTCCACTGCAGCAGCTGCTGTTCATGCTCTACTGGCACAGAGTGGAAAGAAACCAGCTGTCAAAGGGGGAGCAGCTGGGCATATCCTCATGCTCCTTTGGCAGTTGCTAGAAGGCAAAAGCCTTGCTCTGCTTGGCAGAGCTGATGTCATTCTGCAGGCAGAAGGAGGGTTCATTTTGCCCTGGAGGAGCTGTGGGTAAGAATATACTCAGAGCTTTGTCAGCCAAGCTCTGCAGCGTGGACAAGGCCCTCACATGCTTTAGCTCTGGCTTACATGAACCCACTTTCACAGCAGACCCAACAGAATAGCCCAAACAAGCTATGCTCTGGAACTGTAACTTCATATGCTACCTTCATCCAAACTGGCTTCCAATGGCAGAAGAGTCCAAAGAATGCCTCTACCCCTTGGGGTGCGAAACAGGGATGTTTGCAGCAAAACTTGCATGAGGGTATTAAAGGGGAAGGTAACGCAAGGTGTGGGGAGTGGGGTGCTTCCTTTCACACTCTTCAGTAGCTGTCTTTCCTGCTATGACAGCTCCAAGCCTCCTGCCCAGAATATCCTGTACACACCCTGACCTGCCACTTACATTGCTTGAGGATTTGGGTCCATTTCTACATGGCTCCTCTGAGGAGGAGGGGGCCGTATCCCAAGTCATGATCTTGCCTCCTTAGACCTCAGAAATGCTACAAAACATTGCTATGGGATCTGTCTTTGTATCAGCTCAATCCTACTAAGCCCAGGTGTTGTCACACAGCCCTGTTGCATTCGGAGACACCAAAGGATCAGGCTGGAGTTTCCATGCTGCTGCACATCCCGTTCTTGGACAGCCCAACTGAGAAGTACCTATCTGTCACCATACTGGAGCATAAAATGTGACAAACTCCTGACCAGCCCCAAATACACCTGCAAGTGAGAGACTATTTAGCGCCTCCGTGCACTCAAGGTTTCAGGATGCAAAGCTGCTTCCACACTAAACCCTGCTGACAGAGGGGCTGAACACAAAATGGCGGGTTTGGCCCCGAATTAACCCAGTGCTGGCAAATTGGATCAGCTGGGGAAGCAGAGCTTTTGGCACACAACTCTGGTGCTGCACCCTCAGCCCAGGCATGCTTCCTTTCTTCCCTGCTGAGCACATGCTCTCAAACTCTGAAAGACAGGCGGCCCAAGTTACTCTATTGGCAACTGAGTTATTTCAGCACTCTGCTTTCAAGCCATTTAGACCTTGCCAGCTAGGCTCGATTTACACGCATCTTCTTGAAAACGTTGGGTTCCTCCTGGCCCCTCACTTCCCCCACTTTGGAACCAGGGTTCGACTCCCAGCCAATGAAGTAGGACTGGGAATCAGGACACACAGGTTCATTGCTGCTCTATGACCTTGGGCGAATTGATGCCTCTCCCTGTGCCCGAGTCCCCATCAGTAAAATGTGATATTGCTATTTATCTGTTTTTCCAAGGTGACTGAAGACCCACATATACTATGTGAGCACAAAGGAGTCTTATTTTTCTGCAGTTAGGGCCCAGATTCGCCCAAGCAAACACCACTGCATGCAAGAGAGCTTTGTTGGGTGCATTCTCACAGGGCAGGCAAAATCTAGGCCTGTGGTATTTGACCTCTCAATGCAAGGTCACAGCTTTGAACTATTCAGGTTCTCCCCAAAGATAGCTGTGTGCGCAGAGGCAAAGCCAGTCTCTCACCAGTACCAGCTAAACCCTGAGGAAACAAACCACATTGATTGAGAAAAATTTGTCACAGAGATTAACCCAAAAGAACAATGAGCAGCAATATATTTAAAGCCTATTCTGAGAGTCATAATACAGTGAGATTTAGAAGCCGAGTTTGCCCCGAGGTGATTGCTGTAATTCAATTGAAGTGTTGTGATAAAGGAAACAGGGCCTCCAGAGCGAACTAGTAAAAGCCCCTTTCAGATCCTTTCCCTTTATATTCTCTCTTGATAGAATTGAATTAGATGGAAAGCTTATTACAACAGAGCAATAGTGGGAAAACACAGTGGCAACCAACCACGCTGTGCAATAGCCCTCCAAAAAACGCAAGACGACTTCCCTTGCTTGAAGAAGACGGCAGCTGGCAGATCAGGGAGAAAGCAGCAAGAGAGTGCCTCTTCCAGCTGCTGATACCCACAGGAAGATGCACCTCTTTCAACGATCTGGGGTAAGAGCACTGTACATCAGAGTTATGCTCCCATTTTTGTGAAAGGTTGAAATGCTTCCAATTTCAATGCCAGCAGGAGCAACCCCACCCCATCAGAAAGCAGGTCTGGGTGAGCTTAATCTGAAGGAATCTGGGCCACTGCATGAAAAAGCACTTAGCAGGAAGAAGGGCAATGCAATGGCAGAATATTTCCCCTACTGATGGCTGCTTTGCCTGCCCCTTCAGTATCCAAGTTACACCTGATGAGTAACGTATTGTGTTGTTCAAGCCCCCAAGGAACGCACCTTAATGTGTACATTCCCCTTGGCCCACACTGCAGATAGGAACAGGATAGACTGACACTCTCCATGGGTCCCAAAGCAAATGAGAACCTCCTGGTAGCCACAGAGACTGCAAACCATATTCTGTTCCCAGAGGGTCTCCTCTGCCTTGCCCTCAAACATCAGCCTTCAAGGCCTGTTTACTCTTCTGCCTCTCTGCTGACAGAGGGGCCAATTAACACCAGTTATGCTGGTGACTTGTGTGTTCAGGTCATCTTTTCCCTATACACTGGGCTGGCCTTCACACACAAACTGTTAGGAGCAAAGGTAGCTCATATGCTCTTTCCAAGAGGCAGAAATAATACCCTTCAGCAATAGCCCAGAACACAAGGCAAATGGGACTTTCATCTGCATGGGATACCAGGCAGGGACCAAGACCGATACCTGTTTAAAGAGAGGGTGAGGATGTAGGTGTGACCTTCCTAACGCTCCAAGGACAAGGGAGTTGCGTGTTCCTGGGCCAGAACAGGCAGAACAGCACAGCACAGGCTTGGCCACAGCATAGCAAGCAGCCTCCCTCTGCTCTGCCCCAAGGATCCTTCCCATGCAGAGATTGTGGGACCCAGCATACAGCTCTCCACTAGATCAGATGAAGACAAAGCAGGTGTTGGAATCTGTAGCATCTGTCCACTGGCCACATCTCAAACAGAAATGAGGGGAGGGGTTGGCCTTTTGTGGGTTCCCATTGCAGCTCCCCACTGAGGACCAAAGATAGCATTTCTCAGGGCCCTTTTATCTCACAGACAATGAAAGGAAGGAAGCAGCCAGAGGATTCAACCTCTGGAGCATCGTTCACAGCCTAAATGACTAGCACTTGTCCCATGCAGCTCAGACAAGCTGGAGATTACACAGGTATGATTATCTCCACTCCAGACATTCAGGGTGCAAGGAACGTACATCTACTGAAGTCCTGAAAGGCTAAAACCCTGCCACTGGAGAGATCAGCCAGATGCCCTACACCAGGGTCAAACATGGCCCATGGGCCGGATCTGGCCCATGGAGCCACAAAAGATTCAGCCTGCGAGTCTCCAATTAACCCTGCATGCAGCACATGGAGCCGGTCCAGTGTGAGGGATAGATCCAACACTGCAGGCACTGTTTGCAGCACAGGGGGTCAGTTCAGGGCATAAGCTGTATGAGGTATCCATGCTGGACCAACCCTGTGCACTAGCTTTGGGACCAGTCTGGATCAGGTTGTGCTGGAGCCAGCAGGATAGGCTATTCAGCAGGGCACCACATGCAGCTCAAGCCCTGTGCTAGCCCCCAGCGCAAGGAGCAGCGCCCATGGCACTGGGTCTAGCCCATACACCATATGCCAGCCCCACTCCAAGGACTGTGTTACCTCTGGTGAGCCAGGCAGACAGCACCAGAGGTACTGCTTGCCACACAGAGCTGGTATGGGGCATGTACTGCACACAGCCCTGCACACAGATAGCCTGGGGCCCAATCCTGATTAGCCTCAGAGCCAGAGTTCAGGGCCAGTCCACTGGGATGCAGCTTTATACCATGAGCCAGCCCCCAAGGCAACAGGCAGCACCCACAGTGCCTGATCCAGCCCATGTACAGCCTCCAGCAGCATAACCCCTGGAGCAAGACTAACTGACACTACCTACAATACAAGGGCTGCTCCAGCACAGGGAACGTGCTGCATGTGACACCCCGCCAGACCAGTCCTGCCCACTGGCTCCATACTGCTAGATCTAGCACAGACCAGCCCAGGCCCAACTGGGCAGGTTAAGTGTAATTAGGTTGCAATCTGTCCCTGAGACTGAACTCTTAGCCAAGTACCAGCACTGCCACAATGCCCCTGGGGTGTTCCAGCAAACTGCATTAGAAACATTTAGTTGCTTCAACTAACCTCTGAGGCTTCCTCTACAAGGCTCAGAGTTCATGAACAACCCAACAGGCCCACAGCTGCACTGGCCAGCTAAAACCAGGAGGAACCAGCTATACATTTTCACATGACCGTTTGATGCAAGTGAAAACCGAGCAGACATTCATACTTGCCCTCTCCCAGCACCAGGCGCTAGTGGATTCCTAAGGTACAACTGCTCACTGGTACAGGATCTCTACCCACCAATATCCACCACCTTTCCAAAACACCCAGAAGCTGGGGAATCTAACCACTCCTGCCCATAAAGATCCTATTTCATCCTTTGAAGGTCGGATGCTAGCCCCAGCTCTAGTCACAGTCTCTGCTGTTCCAGGCTCTCTGCCGGGCCCGGCCCTGTGCAATTTCACTTCCTGCCCTCAACTGGTGCTGTCAAATAGCTGCCCTAAACTGCCCCATTTCAGCATTATGCTCCCTGCTGCTGTCTGTGCAGTGCTTTGAGGTGCTGGCAGAGGACAGATGCTGTAAAAACCGAAGCTGTCTCCACTCTGTTGTGCTGCTCCCCGGGCTGCAGCACCTACAGGAGTCACGGCACGCTTCTGAATGCCAGGAGGGAGCCAGGGAGAGGCAGCCGCAAGCACAGCCAGGGCGGCTCCCCCAGCCTTTCTCCTTTAATTACTGTATAACACGCTGCTCAGCTCAGCCTCCGCTTCCCGCCGCCTTTGCCGCTGCCC
>NW_005842945.1:503427-505618 GCF_000455745.1 Alligator sinensis
GAGGACGGGGCCTGACGCGACCCCAACAGGCGGCCGGGCCGGGCCTGACGCGACCCCCCAACTCGCCGCCCCCACAGCGGGACGCGCCCGGGCCCGGGAGAGCCGCGCACGCACCTGCCAAGAACGGGCGGACAAGGCGGAGCGGCCCCACGCAGCTCTCACCAGGCAACCGGCCCTTCCGGCGCCGCGGGGGCTGCTGGGAGATGGAGTCTGGCCGGGCTCCACCGCCGCGCATGCGCAGCTAGGTCCGTGGGGGGCTCGACCCCAGCTCGCGGCCCGTATAGTTCCCCCCCATCCCGGGGGCCTGGTGGCGCGGGGCGGCGCGGCTCTGTTCAGGCAGCGCCGAGGGGTCGAGCGGCCTCAGGGCCCTTATCAGCTCCTCGAGTCCTGCTAATCTCTCCCCTCCGCAGGTGTTAGTTAGTGCCCCCCTCTCTCCTCTTCAAAGGTCTCGAGGTTCTTCGTTGAAATGCTTCTTTCTCCTGTGCCGCGATGGCAGCCCGTCCCACCTATCCCAGCTTTGCAGCCTCTGCTTGGGCTTTAGCTCTGGCCACAAAGCAGAAGTGGGGCATAGACACGACTGCCCCAGATGTACCGAGACACTGTTGTCGAGAGGCCCAAGGTGCTAGCTTTTAACAACTCTTGAGTAAATGAGACGTACAGTCAGTGTGACAACAACCAAACTAACAGCGCAGCATCTTTGCCCTCTTATGTCTAGTTTGTTGTCTTTATTAACATAATACATAATTGAGCAAATTAATGGACATTCCAATAGTGATATTTGTTCTTGCTTCTATTTTAAACTGAATACTACAGTGCCAACCCACGGCACTAGCTTCTTGTTAACCAGAGAAAAATGTGTGCTGTATTGCACATGACAATGAGCCATGCCACCTTTTCAAAATCCCAGATCCATCTGTGGCCACCTGCACCGTGGCAGCTGGCACTGCCAGCCTGCTACACCACTGCTTACTGAGACCCCTTCTGAACCCATAAAGGAAGCAAGGTGCCAGGGTGATCAAAGGGATGTGTATGTGTAGCCTACTTTTCCTTGCTTTACACCAGAAAGGAGTGACCCGGTTGAGGATATGTGGCATTGCAGCAGGGGAGGGAGGGCACCTGCTCCTTGAACATGGTATTGTCCTTAGGGTGGAAAGGAACCAAATCAGGACAAAAGTCTTATTTCAGGGAAAGTAAAAACTGCTACCATAATATACAGTAGCCAGAACTACCTGCGACTGTTAACACTGAGTGCTGGGCAGCAGATAAACAACCTAACAATCTTTAGGGTGCCAATGACTTTGTGCATAAGAGTACTTTAGAGGGGGGTACTAGTCTTACCCCCTGTGGAGGAAATGCCACCTAAAAGTTGTGGAACTGAAGTCCAATCCATGATAGGGTAGACTGGGCTCTTTAATTCTGATCAGCAGCCAGTCTAGGAGTGAAGCCCCAATAGATGGACAAAATGAGTAGCTATGATGCAGATTTTTTCACAGTAAGGTGGGTGAAAAACTGGCTTATGGGACGCACCCAGAGAGTGGTGGTGGATGAGGCGGTTTCTCTCTGGAGAGATGTGAGCAGTGGTGTTCCCCAAGGCTCTGTCCTTGGACCAGTGCTGTTCAATATCTTCATCAGTGATTCGGATGAGGGGATTGAAAGCATTCTGTCCAAATTTGCAGACAACACCAAACTACGGGGCTTAGTAAATACACTGGAGGGCAGGGAGCGAATCCAGGCAGATTTGGATAGACTGGGGAAGTGGGCACATCAGAATAGGATGCAATTTAACAAGGATAAGTTCAAGGTGCTGTCTCGGACGGCCGGAGCCGACTCAAGATGATTCAAATATCACTCGTTCGTTTGGGTGGGCTGGTGAACGGAGAGGCAGACACAGCTTATTGGTTGCAAAAACTTTACTTACGCCGCTTGTAGCCGCGACACAGGTGGTCCGGTCGCTTGAACAACTATGTGAGTTGCTCCAGCTGGCAAGGCTCAGGCCAGCTAATCCGTCCACAAATTAAGCCGGCAGGGAAAGGGTACATCGAGGGTTGCGCTCAGCGACAGGGAGAAGAATCGATAGGTGATCAGTCTATCAATCAGCTCAGCTGCAAGTCAGATCTCTTTAGAGGCACTCTGCAGCATGCTCAAAGTTCTCTGACTTGGGCGGAAGTCGCACGAAATTTTAAACGGCTAG
>NW_005842945.1:505965-524286 GCF_000455745.1 Alligator sinensis
GTTGCCAGTGTGTTGAGGTAATAAGTAAGGCTAACCACGCTCTTTCTTGCATCAGCAGGTGCATCACGAGCAGGTCTAGGGAGGTGATGCTTCCTCTCCATGTGGCATTGGTCAGGCCACAGCTGGAGTACTGCATCCAGTTTTGGGTGCCGCACTTCAGGAAGGATGTGGATAACTTTGAGAGGATTCAGAGAAGGGCAGCTCGCATGGTTGAGGGCCTGTGCGTAAGATCCTATGAAGACAGACTGAGGGACCTGAACCTCTTCAGCCTCCGAAAGAGAAGGCTGAGAGGTGATCTCTACAAACTCATCATGGCGGGGCAGCAGGGGATAGGGGATACTTTGTTTTACCGGGTGCCCCCACCAGGATGCCCCTCGGGGTTACTAGAAATAATGGCCACAAACTAAAGGAGAGTAGATTTGGATTGGATATCAGGAAGAAATTCTTTACGGTGAGGGTTACCAAAATACAGAATGGGCTTCCAAGGGAGGTGGTGCTTTTCCCTACCTTGGAGGTGTCCAAGAAAAGATTGGACAAGCACCTAGCTGGGGTTATTTGACCCCAGCGCTCTTTCCTGCCTAGAGCAGGGGGTTGGACTCGACGATCTACAAGGTCCCTTCCGACCCTAGAAATCTATGAAAACCCACTCTCTGGATGTTCTCCTTTGCTCCTTTGGATTAAACCAGCAAGGCTGAGAGGGGGACACTGGTGTGCAGACAGCTCAGTGTCTCCATAATCACTGCCCAAGCTTTTGCACCCTGGAGGGGTCACTCCAGTTTTACTTTATTTTCAAGTGAGGATTACCTTCAGCAAGCTGATGTTCCACTTGGCATAATTCTATTGCCTTGCAAGACAGATGCCTACTAAAAACAGACACTGCATTTGAGTTGCATTCTGATTGACCAGTCTCAAAAGCTGGGAGTGGTATAGCCCTTTACACTTGCAGTTTGGTAACTAAAATTCACTAAATCATGCTGGGAAAAAATATTCTCAGGCTTGTCCCTTGGATGAGCCAGGATTGTTCTGGGGAAAAGTTATCTCGGATACTTCACAGGTACTTAAAGTGGAATAATGGGCTTGTAATTCTGTAGGATCTGAGGATCTCAAAAAGGCTTTGTCCTTGAAGAAATCTGACTTCTGTGGGGAAAAACAGATGTCATGTTTATCCCAGGGGAAATCTTTTTATTCTACAGGTGTACAAGCCCATGGTCCCACTTCTAAGTACCTGCAGTGTATCTGAAATAACATTTTTTTGCCTGAGCAGTCATGGCTAATTCAAGTTAATTGTCATCAGCTGCAAGCCTGGGATAATCAGAAACAGGATAAATCAGTTTTTACCTGAAGTCATCAGGGATGCTAAGGCACAGCCCCAAAATTTGGAAGTCTTCTGCCACATTCAGGATGGTTGGTTGCATTGAGACTGTCAAAAACATTGTAACAGGAGAAATATCCCCCCTCCTCCAGCCTCCTGTTCCTCTGGTCTTTGCAGGGTCTTTTGTTTATGAGTAAGTCCTGCCGACACATTTTAAGGCCTCTGTCACATATTTATGGCTTGATAGCTCTGAGGCTAACTATATGCTCAGGATACAACCACAGGAGAAAAACTGCAACCTTTACTGAAGAACATTTAAATGGCTACAGAGGATGAACAGGTTTTGATTTTTGCCTGCAAGGGGACTCCAATCAGGCAGGGTTAGAGGCCCTGAAATCCCATTCCCAGTTAAACTGCAGTAGCTCAGAAGGAGGTATCAGCTCTCCCAGCCACAGCAAATTATAGCAGGAAACAAAAGGCAAGAGGCTCATTTGCAGCAAGTCCAGATTGTGACTGGAACTTGAGTGATTCTTGATGTTCACAACAGGCTGTGACTGTTCTGCAACCAGCTTCTTATGAGATCTCATGTGATTAACTCACAGCACGTGCCAATATCTCTGGCTTTTCAGGATCAAATGCTCTGATACTAGCTTCTATTTTCCCCTGGGAGGTTATTTGCAGAGGAATTAATGACACTTGGGCCCACAAATCAGGCCTTAATTGTTGATGCAGTCTTAGCTGCCCTGCAATTCTGGTGGCATTTTTGTGCTTAAGATCATTTGTACACATACAACTACAGGTGTAAAAACTGAGACAGCACAGCAACAACATCACCGATACCAGATGGAAAATGCCATCCCCCTAAAATGTTTTAATTGGTTTGTGACAGCAGAAAGCATCTCCCAGGAATGCTTCATTAATGGCCCCTGCATGGGAGAGAACCTCTTGCCATCCCTGGAGGCTCAGCGATAGCTCCTTCATAGCTTGTGGACCCTTCCTATCCACTCACCCCTCACTGGTATCTGAGGACTTTTGCTACCTTCAAAGAGCTACAGTTACCCACATGCCCTAGCTGGTGACTTCTGACAGGCTTCTTCTAGCTGGGACTTCTGACTGGCTGAGCGGCCTTGGGAAACACCTTGCTGAGGCATACAAGATTGTCACTAGCCAGTGGCGGGGGGTCAATGCTGATGAGAAGGGCTGGGGGGAGGGGGTCACTGGTGGTATGAGGAGTCCAATATTATCTAATAAAATGGAAAAAAATATGTAACTACCTGCCGACCCCTGCAATAATAATAATCAAACTAGCAGTTCTGTCCTCCATCTGTGCTGATCCATCATGGGCTTGTACCACCCATTTGAGCTGGGCAAGGGCTGAGAGAAAAACCACAATACAAAGAGAGAGGCTTTTGTGGCAGCATGGGGCTCTGTCCAGTTCTGTTGGCATTGGCGAGGGAGGGGCGGGCACGGGGGTTAGAAACCGCCTTGCTTCATAAGCTCCTGAGCCTTAACCCTTGAATGCCAGATGCTGCAATAGATGAGGGCAAATCTCTGAGGGCAACTTGTAAACAGCACCTGCTGCTGTTCCTGCTGCTACTTTAAATCTGTCATCAGATGCCATCAGGAAATCCTGGATCAGCTTGAGCTGAGTAAAGCTGTCCAGTTGTCTGATGCCAGCCTCCTTCTGTGTCCAGCTGCTCTGGGGCTACAGCATCCTCTCCGCAGTACCATCAGTGCCTAGGGATAGCTGATGATGAGGAAATTTCCCCAGAACAAGAGTAGGATCAAAGAGCAGGAGAAAAGATGAGCATGTGGGATGTAGCATTGGTGCGAGGTGCTGGTTAGCAAAGATGGAGACCATTCTAATATTATAAAAGCCTTTGGTTGTTTCAGTCAGCCAATCAGTGCAAATAAAGCGTCACGGTCAGACAGACAATCAGAGTGCTCCGAGAGCGTTCGGACAGGAGGCAGTGCGCTGCCGTGACGGCGGGGACACAGAGGATGCCCGCCCCCCCCCCAGCTGTTCCCTGCAGATGGGCGGGAACAGAGTTGGGGGGGGGGGGGGGGGGGGGGGGGGGGGGAGAGCGGGCCCGTTTCCCCCCTCCCCTGACTGGACAAGAAGTGGGAGCACGGCCAGATGTGGGGGGGGATGCAGAGCCCCCAGGCCACGACAAAACCCAGCAGGGAGCAGGAGGGAGGGGAGCGGGAGTGGGAAAGGGGGGCATAGTGGGGGCACCCTGCCACTGCCACCGTGCCTCGACAACAGCCCCGGGGGGGGGGAACGGGCCTGGCCTCAAAGTGGTGGGGTAAGGGTGTGGGGAGTTCGCCCTCTCCCCTGACCAGATGAGAAGTGGGGATGGGGACGGATGCAGGACTCCGTCCTCACCCGCCATGACAGTGGGGAGTGTGCCACTGCCACCCCGCCACCAGGCCCCAACAAAAGCCAGCAGGGAGGAGAAGGGAGGGAGGGGATCGGGAGGTGGGCATGGTGACGGCAACAAAGACTATGCCCCACCACCACCACTGGGCCCTGCCGGGAGCAGGGAGGGAGGGGAGCAGGGAGGGAAGGCAGACCAGAGCTCGGGGCTGCGGGGGAGTGGCGCCGGACCTGAAGCGGGGGAGGAGGGAATAGGCCCAGACTGGAAGCAGCGGGGTGGGGAACGGGCCCTGGCTGGCGGGGAGGGGACAGGGAAGCAGAGCCAGACCCAAAGTGCAGGGGGAGGAGCAGGGGCCAGACACGGGCCTCTGTCTGTCCCCCACCCCGGTCATTCTTACAGATGTTAGGGATTCATAGATGTAGGGTCGGAAGGGACCTCAGTAGATGATCGAATCCAACCCCTTGCCCTGGGCAGGGAAGAGCACAGGGCTCAGGCAACCCCAGCCAGGTGCTTGTCCAGTCTCTTCTTGAAGACTGCCAAGGTTGGGGAGAGCACCACCGCCCTTGGGAGCCCAGTCCAGATTCCGGCAACCCTGACTGTGAAGTTCTTTCCAACGTCCAACCTAAATGTGCTCTCCGTCAACTTGTGGCCCTTGATCCCAGTTACTCCAGGGGGTGCCCTGGTAAATAGAGCATCTCCTATTCCCTGCTGCCCGTCCTGGATGAATTTATAGGCAGCCACGACATCACCTCTCAGCTTTCTCTTGTGAAGGGTGAAGAGATCTAGGTCCCTCAGTCTCTCCTTGCAGGGTGTGGCAGGCCACTGGTTGTGCCTGACACTTTAAGGGCCTGGAGCTGGCGGCTGCCAGGTGCCTGATGAGGACAGCCATTTTGAACCGAGGGCTGCCCATATAAAGGGCAGTTCTGCTGCTGGAGGCCAGGTAACAACATCGCCTGGCCGGAGGGCTGCTGGTATCATGTGGAGGTCAGGGAGGAGCTGTAGGAGATGGTCAGGAGGCTCCTGGTCCTGGGTACGACCTAAAGCTGCACCCTGCCGGGAGTGGGTGGCCTGGTGGGGCTCTCAGTGGTGCGGGAGCCCCCAGGAAATGCCAGGCCAGTTACCACCCTGGTGAAAGGTGGGTCGGGGCGCCTTAACCCCAGCCCCCACAATTGGGTGGGTTACCCCTTGTTTGGAGGGCCTGGAGGGTGGACCCCCGGAGAGAGAGAAAAGGCCATAGACTCAGGCCTGTCTGGACTTCCCCCGACTGGTCCAAGCTGGGGCCAGAACCGGAAAGGTCGAAGGGCCGGGGGCCCACCATGAGGGATGCCCAAGAGCTGCGCGCCTGGGGCTCCGGCTGGCCTGGAGGTGGGCTGGGGCCAGTAGAGCCAAAGGTCCCGGTGGGGGATCACACCCGAAGGGGAAGCGGTGGGAGCTGTGCTGCCTAGTACGAAGGCGGATGAGACCGCCTGAGGAGAGGAATCCAGGTGGGGTTCAATTAGGAGGATTCTGCAGCCCAGAGGGGGGCTGGTGATGAGAACATCTGGATGCCATCTGCGAGGCTTGGGCTGCGGTGTACGGGAGGAACGGAGCCGCAGATAGCGCCCCCTGGCATCGGGGCAGGAAATGGGCAGCCTCCTGCTTAATTACATCAATGAACTAATTAACAACAAGGCGCGGCGGGAGAGAAGGTGGGCGATTAGCCCAGAAACAGGTGGGCGGGCCACAGTGAGATCGGCCCGGAGCAGGCCCCTGTTACATAGGGCCTTGCCTGCAGGCCCCTGACCATACAAGTGGCCTCCTTTGAACCCTCTCAAGATTCTCCGCATCCCTCCTGAAGTGCGGCACCCAAAACTGGATGCGGTACTCCAACTGTGGCCTGACCAGTGCTGCATAGAGGGGAAACCTCCCTGGCCCTGTTCGTGATGCATCTGCTAATGCATGATAAAGTGCGGTTAGCCTTGTTGACCCCTTCATCACACTGATGACTCATGTTCATCTTGGAGTCAACTCTGACTCCAAGATCCCTTTCCACTAATTTGCTGGTCATCCCCCAGTCTGTAAGTGTGTTGGTGGTTCTTTTTGCCCTGGTGCAGCACTTTGCACTTGTCTTTGTTGAACTGCATCCTATTTTGTTCTGCCCATTTTTCCAACCTGTCCAGATCTACCTGAATCTGTTCCCTACCCTCTGGTGTGTTAACTTTGCACCATAATTTGGTATCATCTGCAAACTTGGACAGGGTGCTCTCCACGCCCTCGTCCAAGTCACTGATGACAACACTGAATAGCGCAGGTGCAAGGACCAAGCCTTGCCCACATCTTTCCAGGTCGATATCAACCCATCCACCTCTCTGGGTGCAACCCCTAAGCCAATTTGCCACCCACCTGACTGTGTAATCATCTATGCCACAGCCTGTCAGTTTATTTATGAGAACAGAATGAGATACCATATCGACGGCCTTTTTAAAGTCTAGCCAAATGACATCTACCTCAACTCCTGCATCTAAGCATTTTGTGACCTTGTCATAAAAAGAAACAAGGTTAGTCAGGCAGGATCTACCTGCAATGAATTCGTGCTGATTTCTTTCACCCTGCTGGGCTCTCACAAATGTGATCCTTAATGATTTTTTCCAGAGTTTTCCCAAGGATAGAGGTGAGACTAACTGACATATAGTTTCCCAATTTCTCCCTCCTCTCCTTCTTGAAAATAGGGACCACATTGGCCCTTTTCCAGTCCTCTGGGACCTGACCGGAGCACCGTGAGTGCTCGAACAGCCATGCCAGCAGCTCTGCTATGACACTAACCAATTCCTTCAGCACCCTTGGATGAAATTCATCCGGGCCCGCTGAATTGAACACATCCAGCCCCTCCAAGTGCCCCTTCACTAAGTCGGAACTAACAGTTTGTGGGCTGGTGTCCCTCCTGTGTCTATCTATGATCCAATTGGGAGATTTGTCTTGGTCTGTGTCTAGGAATACAGATAAAAGAAGTCATTGAAGAGCTCACCTTTGTCCCCCCTCTCTGTCACCTTTTTGCCCTAGTTTGTCCATTTGGGGTCCTATGCTACCTGTGCCTTTTTCTCCCTGTATACATGAAGAAGTACTTTTTGTTGTCCTTAATTTTTGTCATCAGCCTAAATTCTGATCCTGCTTTGGCCTTCCTAACTCATTCCCTGCAAGTGCGAGACAGAGAGGGATATTCCTCCTTGGTAGCTACCCACTGTTTCCACAGCCTGTATACCTCTTTCTTTGACCTGAGGCTTTCCTGGACTTCCCTATTCAGCCAAGAAGGCTTCTTGGCCCCTTGCCCCCTTTTATGCACAATGGGATTGTCGTCTTCTGCACCCGTATGATCGCTCCCTTGAGGAACGACCACCCTTCCTGGACCCCCATTTCGCCAATGCTCTTGAGCTTTAATGCCTCACTAAATAATCTCCTGAGCACACTGAAG
The DNA here is from genome assembly GCF_000455745.1 of Alligator sinensis. Taxonomy (NCBI): domain Eukaryota; kingdom Metazoa; phylum Chordata; order Crocodylia; family Alligatoridae; genus Alligator; species Alligator sinensis. The sequence continues at coordinate 513,104 of NW_005842945.1, forward strand.
TTAGCCTTTCTGAAGTCTAGCACTTCAGCCCTGCTGGTTAGTTTACCCACCCTGCACCAGATAGTGAATTCAATCAATCGATGGTCACTATCCCCTAGGTTACTTTGTACCTGCAGATTCCCCACCAGGTCATCCATCCCCTGTAGGTAACACCAAGTCCAGCAAGACATTTCCCCTAGTGGGATTGTAAACCTCCTGCATTAGGTGTAAGTCCTGTATGCAGATTCAGAACCTACATGAGCGGTTAGATTTGGCTGACTGCTCCTCCCAGCAGATGTCAGGGTAGTTTAGGTCACCCATGACAACCATGTCTCTTGACTGTACGGCCTCTGAGAGCTGCCTGGAGAATTCCAGGTCTAGCTCATCCTCCCGGTGTGGCGGTCTATAGTAGACCCCCACTACCAAGTCCCTTCCTCCCCAACCCCCTTGTAGCCTGACCCACAGTACCTTGGTTTGGCCGTCCTCTGATCCCATCTTGATTATAGAGGACGTATATTGTTCCTTAACATAGAGAGCAACACCCCCCATTTTTTCCCCACTCTGTCCCATCTGTACACCCTGTAACCCTCAATGCCTACTGTCCAATCATGAATAGGGTCCCACCAGGTTTCACTTAGTCCAACCAGGTCGAAGTTGTTGTTTGCAAGCAGGAGTGCAAGTTCCTCCTGCTTGTTCCTCATGCTCCTAGCATTAGTGTAGAGGCATTTAATCCCCCCCGATGGGTGCCCTTGGTACCCCCCATCCTGATGTCTATCAGTCCCCTTAGTGCTTACCTTAGTGCTTACCTGGACTGATCTAGTGCATTGCTTGTGGCTCGCTGATCCTAGGTTCTCCTTATCCTCTGCTTCCCCATCCCCCAACAAACCTAGTTTAAAGCCCTTCGGAGGAGATCAGCCAACCTGCAAGAGAACAGACTCTTATCTTTAGAAGAGAGATGAAGACCATCTTATCCCAGGATGCCTCTCACGGAAGTGTGGATCGTAGTTGTAGAATCCAAAACCCACATGATGGCACCAACTCCGGAGATGCAGGTTGACTTCCCTGATACAGACATCCTGATGCTGACGGTGACCACTGACTAGAAGAATGGACAAGAAGACCACCTGTGCCCTCAACTTCCTAAGCCTGGCCCCCAGAGCCTTGTAGTCACTCATGGCACGGTCTGGACTACTCCTGGCCGCATCATTCGTGCCCACATGGACAAGGACCATGGGATAGTGATCAGAGGGCCGGATGAGGTCGGGAATCCTTACTGTGATGGCCCAGATCCTGGCTCCGGGTAGGCAGCAAACCTCCCGTGCCATGGGAACCAGTCGACAGAGGCCCCTCCATGCCTTTCAAGAGGGAGTCGCCCACCATGATGACCTGGCATCTCTTCCTCCGGCTGCTCGTCAGGCCCGTCAGTCTTACCTCAATCCTGGGGAAACTCTTTGAGAAGATCATCAAGGAGCACATTTGTGATGGGCCGGCATCAGAAATGATGCTCAGGGGCAATCAGCATGGATTTATTAGGGGGAGATCATGTCAGACCAACCTGATTGCCTTTTATGATCAGGTCACAAAGGCCATGGACGCAGGTGTCGCGGTGGATGTAGTCTTTCTGGACTTCAGCAAGGCCTTTGACACCGTCTCTCACCCCATCCTAATTAATAAACTAGGCGACTGTGGCATAGACGCCTACACGGTCAGATGGATTGCAGATTGGCTGAAGGGTCGCACTCAGAGGGTGGTGGTGGATGGATCATACTCGACTTGGGGGGAGGTGGGTAGTGGAGTCCCCCAGGGCTCGGTCCTGGGGCCTGCGCTGTTCAATTTCTTCATCAGCGATCTTGATGTTGGGGTGGAAAGCAACCTGTTTAAATTCGCTGATGACACCAAAATTTGGGGGGAGGTGAGCACGCTAGCAGGGAGAGAGAGATTGCAGAAGGATCTGGATAGGTTACAGGGGTGGGCAAACAGGAACAGGATGTGTTTCAATACGGACAAGTGCAGGGTGCTGCACTTGGGTAGTAGGAACCAGCAGCACACTTATACGATGGGGAACTCCCTACTTGAGAGCACGGAGGCGGAAAGGGATCTTGGTGTCATTATTGACTCCAAGATGAACATGGGCCGACAATGCGAGGTCATGGTTGGCAGGGCTAACCGGACCTTGTCGTGCATCCACAGGTGCATCTCGAGTAGAGCCAGGGAGGTGATCCTCCCCCTCTATGCGACGCTGGTCAGGCCGCAGCTGGAGTATTGTGTCCAGTTCTGTGCGCCCCATTTCAGGAGGGATGTGGACAACATGGAGAGGGTCCAGAGGAGGGCCACCCGCATGATCCGGGGACAACAGGGCAGACCCTACAGTGAGAGACTGCGGGACCTGAACCTATTCAGCCTCCACAAGAGAAGGCTGAGGGGGGACCTGGTGACCGTCTATAAACTCACTAGGGGGAACCAGAAGGGTTTGGGGGAGACGCTGTTTCCCCTAGCCCCCGCTGGCATAACAAGGAGTAATGGGCACAAGTTGATGGAGAGGAGGTACAGATTGGACATCCGAAAAAACTACTTCACAGTTAGGGCGGCTAGGAGCTGGAACCAACTTCCAAGGGAGGTGGTGCTGGCCCCTACCCTGGGGATCTTTAAGAAGAGGCTGGATACTTACCTGGCTGGACTCATGTCACTCAGCCTGCCTGATGTTTGTTGCAGACGTGTCTTCCCCCGCAGTTTCCTCTGCTGCATCATCCTCCAGTGCTGCCAGGGCTTTGTATCTGTTCCCCAGTTGCATTGGGGAAGCAGTCACAGCCACAAGCTGTTTAGCTCTGGAGGTGACCATCCCCCATTCAGCTGTCCTGGGACTCTCCCGTGATGTCTCTGTGCCAGGTGTCTGGTCCAACAGAGAATGAAAGTATCCATCAATCTCATCCTCTGCAGCCCTGATCTCTCACAGCCTGCTCACCTCTGCCTGGAGTTCCCTCACCTTCCCCTCCAGAGCCTCAATCCAGGCAGGCACATGTGGGACAGGCAAGGGAACCCCCAGCCCCCACGCTACCCTCAGGCCTCAGAGGTCCCACCAGGCAACCCCCGCAGACGGGGGGCCAGGGCACTACCGACCCATCCAAGGGGCCTGTCTGGGTGGAGACCTCACAGGAGCTCTGGGCCGGAGGCAGCAGCAGGTCAGGGGCCCTGGCTGCGCTCCAGCCCAGGTAGCAATCACACAGCAATCAACACTCACTCAGCAGTCAGCACTCACTCCCAGCTTCTCAGAGCCAATCTTTTAAGCAGGTGTGCCCCAACTTAGTCCCACACCCTCTCTGAGTATTACTTCAAACCCCTTTCCATACCCAATCCACTGCTCTGCTTTCTGCTTCCTGCCCTATCTGCCACTGTGCTCCCAGCCCCCTCCCTGATCTGTCACATGCCACACAGAGGCTGCCTGTGCCACCCTTGGTACCTGTGCCACAAGTTGGCTACCTCTTGTCTAGACAGCACTGTCTCAAAAAAAAATCAAGGGCCACTTAAAACACCCAGAATTCCCACCTAAGTATTAGACAAGCCCAAGACAGTTTAGCTTCCAAGAACAGATGAGCCAACACTGTCTCAGTACAAGTTTATAGCAGGGCTGTGCAAGGCTTTGGACACTCCAGGGTCTGAAGCAACACATTCGGCTCAAAGCACTGGCCTTGTTCGGCTTCCCGAAGCGGTTTGGAGCTCCCGAAGAGCTTCGGAGCCGCCTCAGAGATCCAGCCATAGGGTATAATGGGGAAACAATAATGTACCTATAACTTTATTGTTTTTTGTCTGATTTGGATGAAAATTTCAGGGGTGGTAGACGCTGCAGAGAGCATGAAGCCTGCTAAGTTTCAAGAAGATCGGTGTAGGGATTTGGGGGGAACAGAACCCCAAATTCTTGAAAGCAAAACTCATGTCATGTCTAGGCGTTCAACAAAACAGGATGAAAACTGCAGGGGTGGTAGCTCTTACTGAGGCCACAAAGCCTGCCAAGTTTCAAGAAGATTGGTGCAGGGGTTTTGGGGCAACTGTATCCCAAATTCTTAAAAGCAAAACTGTCACGTCTATGTGTTACAACACAGGGGGTCAAAACTGCAGGGCTGGTAGCTCTTATTGAGGCCACAAAGCCTGCCAAGTTTCAAGAAGATTGGTGCAGGGGTTTTGGGGCAACTGTATCCCAAATTCTTAAAAGCAAAACTGTCACGTCTATGTGTTACAACACAGGGGGTCAAAACTGCAGGGCTGGTAGCTCTTATTGAGGCCACAAAGCCTGCCAAGTTTCAAGAAGATTGGTGCAGGGGTTTTGGGGCAACTGTATCCCAAATTCTTAAAAGCAAAACTGTCACGTCTATGTGTTACAACACAGGGGGTCAAAACTGCAGGGCTGGTAGCTCTTATTGAGGCCACAAAGCCTGCCAAGTTTCAAGAAGATTGGTGCAGGGGTTTTGGGGCAACTGTATCCCAAATTCTTAAAAGCAAAACTGTCACGTCTATGTGTTACAACACAGGGGGTCAAAACTGCAGGGCTGGTAGCTCTTATTGAGGCCACAAAGCCTGCCAAGTTTCAAGAAGATCAGCCTCTTAATTTATTTATGAGAGTAGGATGAGATACCAAATCAAAGGCCTTGCTAAAATCCACGAAAATGACATCCCCCTCTACTGCCTCTAAGCATTTTGTGACCCTGTCATAAAACTAGACCAGACTGGTCACGCGTGATCTACCTGCTATGAATCCATGCTGGTTTCCCTGCTGCATTATTTTTCCTGCTGGACTGCCACAGATATGATCCTTCATAATCTTTTAAAAGAACTTTCCAAGAATGGAGGTGAGACTGACTGGCTTATAATTACTCAGATCCTCCTTCCTCCCCTTCTTGAAAATAGGGACCACATTGGCCCTTTTCCAGTCCTCTGGGACCTGACCTGAGCACCACAAGTTCTCAAACAGCTGTGCCAGTGGTTCTGCTATGACACCAGCCAATTCCTTCAGTACTCTCAGATGCAGCTCAGCCAGGCCTGCTGACTTGAACACATCCAGTCCATCCAAGTGACTGCACCAAGTCAGTGTCGATAGTTGGTAGGCTGGTGTCCCTCTGATGCCCATCTAAGAGCCCATTAGGAGACTTATTTTGACCCCTGTTCAAGAACATTGAGGCAAAAAACTCATTGAATAGCTCAGCCTTGTCCCCCCTGTCTGTCACTAATTGCTCCTTCTTGTTTAGTAGGGGCCCTATGCTGCCCTGCGCCTTCCTTTTACTCCCTACATACCTAAAAAAAAGTCTTGTGTTGCCAGCCTCAGCTCTGTAGTTACTTTTGGCCTTTCTAACTGCCTCCCTACTAGTGCGGGCCAACTAGGTATACTCCTCCTTGGTAGCTTCCGCCTGCTTCCACTGCCTATATGCCTTCTTTTTTGCCCTTAAGGTCCCCTGGATTTTCCTGTTTAGCCAAGGAAGTTTTTTGGCTCCTTTTCCCTCATACTGGGATTGTCTCCCTTTGCGCCTGAAGGATTGCCTCCTTTAGGAATGACCACTGTTTCTGGACTCCCATCTCGACAATACTCCTATCTTGCAGTGTGTCATTGACTACACTCCTGAGCACAATGAAGTTAGCCTTGCTAAAGTTAAGCACTTCCACCCTACTAGTTATCTTACCCACCCTACGCCCGATGGTGAATTCGAGTGATTGGTGGTCACTGTCCCCAAGGTGACCACGGGTGGCAAAGACAATCTCAGAAAACCTGGACTCTTTTGTAAAAAAGGTGGACAAGCCTCAGTGATGGACATCATACTTCCCTTTGAGGATAATCCCAAAGGTTTTACAGAAGTGACTGCAGAGAAAGTGCCCATGCCCTGTGTCCTTCCGCTCTCTGACTGACAGCATAAAACTTCTAACTCGGGCGTGCTAGGCCTTCTGCTTTGGCTTTCCCCCACAGTGCAACAGGAACTAGTTGGCTGCCAACACTGCACAGGCAGGTCAAGCTGTCAGCCTGTTCTCCAAAATTATCAACACTTTTCCTAGTACTGAAGAGAGGCAGGCTGTGCAGTGGCCAAGCCTCTTAGTGCATCAGCCAGGTCCCCAGGAGCCAGTGGGCATTTCATGATTCAAATTATTTATGACAGCTGTCGCCTGGACAAAAAACATGGGCCTGATGGGCCACCTCGGGTGGCCAGGCCCCAAATAGAAATACCTTGGGGTAGAGAAATAACAACATGCCTCATCATCTAAATAGCAATATGGATGAATAGATGAATGAGATTCCTCCTGTGCTCCCCAGTGAAATCAGAGCCAAGGGAACAGGCTGGGCAGAATCAGTAGGGCAAGAAGGCTTTATTGATCTTGACTCAAACCTGACTCCGTGAAGAGACATGAAAAGTCTAGAATAAGTGGGTGAAACACTGTGACTTTTATTGTTTTTTCACTTACCTAGTGAGAGGGGATGGTCAGCTTCTGGCCCCGAACATCTGACACATGAACGACTGGTACCTCCAAAGATGGGCACGGGGGGGCACCATGGCAGCAAGTGGTGAGCAGGGACCGCCTGCAGCCACTGGCATCGGTGTTGTCAGCAGTGAGCGGAGACCGCCCGCAGCTGCCACTGGCCATGGGGCAGCGGAGCAGGGGTGGGGGTGGTGAGCAGGGATCATCCACAGCTGCTGCCGGCAGTGTCGGTGGTGGCAAGCAGTGAGCGGAGACTGCCTGCAGGCACCACCAGCCGTGTCGCCGGCGACAGGGAGGGGGGGCAAGCAGCGACTGCCCACAGAAGCCAGCGGCAGCTTCGGGAGCAGCCAATCTCAGGGCAGGCACGTGCCCCCCCCTACGCATCACCTATGATCTGGCACGTTGAGATCAGCTGAAAAACAGTAAGCTTTTCCCCTCCTCCTCTTTAGAATGGTTTAATTGCTGTTCTGTCCACAACCTCAGACATGATTAGTAGCTAAATCCAGCACCTGAATTTAACCCATAGACCAAGATACAGTACACTTTGCCACTGGGTTATGCAGTAATTTGTGAGTCTTACTAGGGTAGTGGGTGTTGAGATTGCTGGGTTCTATCTCTGGCTCTGGAAGTAGTCTATGATCTGAGTACAGGGGAGGCCAATCTGTGGCACACATGCCACAAGTGGCACAGGCAGCCTCTCTGTGTGATACATGGCAGATCAGGGAGGGGACAGGAGCAGGTAGGGCAGGAAGCAGAAGGTAGAATAGGAGATCAGGCAGGGGGCACAGGACAGGAAGCAGAAAGCAGAGCAGCAGATTGGACAGTGAAAAGGAATCAGAGAGGCACTCAGGGATGGCATGGGGATAATTTGTGGCACACCTCCCAAAAAGGTTGGCCCCCATTGGTCTAGTATGTACATATAGGCAGTGCAATCAAGCATAATGGAAACCACCCATTTGCAAGGACTGATGGTGGCAAACCCCAGATCTCTTTCAAATATACAATCTTCCGTGGGCTCAGTGCCCACTGCTCTGGACTGCAGTTCTTTACAGTATTAATTGTATTCATTTTTAAGTTATTTCTCTGATTTGGTGGGGGCCAACAGTTGAGCCTGTTAATAGGTTTCCTAATATGTGATTAGGTATCAAGTGGTCCTTGGTTTTGTTCAATATCTTCATTAACAATCTGGAAGATGGAATGAAGTGCACTCTCAGCAAGTTCACTGATGACATCAAGCTTGGGAGAGTAATAGATATGCTGGAATGTAGGGCTAGGATTCAGACTGATCCAGGTAAATTGAAGGTTTGGGCCAAAAGCTATGTCATGAGGTTCAACAGGTTCAAGTGCAAAGTTCTGCACTTAGGATGGAACAATCCCATGTATCACTACAGGCTGGGGACCAACTGGCTAAGCGGCAGCTCTGCAGAAAAGGACCTGGGTGTTACAGTGGACAATAAGTTAGATATGAGTCAATAGTGTGCCCTTGTTGCCAAGAAGGCTAACAGCATACTGGGCTGCATTAGTAGAAGTGTTGTCAGCAGATCGAAAAAAGTGATTATTCCCCTCTATTCAGCACTGGTGAGGCCACATCTGGAGTACTGTGTCCAGTTTTGGGCCCCCTACTACAGAAAGGATGTGGACAAGCTAAAGAAAGTCCAGCAGAGAGCAACAAATATAGTTAGGGGGCTGGGGCACATGACTTGTGAGGAAAGGCTGAGGGAACTGGGAACTGAGGGAACTTCTTTAGTCTGCAGAAAAGACTGAGGAAGGATTTGATAGCAGTCTTCAACTAACTGAAGGATGGTTCCAAAGAGGATGGAGCTAAACTGTTTTCAGTGGTGGCAGATGACAGAAGAAGGAGCAATGGGCGCTTGCAAACGTGATGAAAATTGCCCTTTTGTGTGGCTTCATGGTGTCACGCTTTACCCATATGCGAGTTTTTGGTGATTTAAATGAGTTTGCATCATCATAAACTAATCCCCATCCCAATGTAGTTTACTTTGCAACAATGCAACTTGGAATGGTGCAGCCATTAATCTGTCATGCCAACGTGGTAATTCACTGAATGCCGTGTACTAAGCCCCTTTGGCCATCAGTGTTACTACAATTTTTGTGTAGTGAGCCCCCTTGTCCCCCAAGCGTCGCTACAATTTGCAGGTATTTGTGTATAATGAATATTTTAGGACACCCTTGGCAGGCCAGGGTGGAGCCCTGGTGAACTCTGCTGACTGGTGCCAAAACTCACAACAGCCACAAAAATCCCCAGAATTTGCCCAGCAACAGCTGTGAGGAACAGTTGCTCTCCTCTACCTGCACCTCTAAAACATCACTTTTCAGCTGGCTGTGGCATAATTGTCCTCCTAATGCCATTAATTCCCTCACCAGTTTTATGTAAACCCAACAAGCGGAGTTCTGTGAGCCCGTATGAACGTTAAGTGTACCTGCTTTATCAATAGTGGGTGATTCTGTTAGCATTCATTCCCTCACCAGCTATGTCTGAACTGCTCAGCAGTTCAGACCAGGTCCCAGTGGGATCGGTGTCTTGACACATGGGTCACTGGGTAGCCTGTTGTTGTACCATGCCTTGACAGAGAACCTGTGAGCACCCATCGAGGGCATAACTCTAAGTATATGGCTATTGTGCCATGGCATACACAGAGCAAAAAGACCTAGCAGGGCTAAAAGACATCCAGAACAAGTATGCCCAGGAGATACAAAGTTGCCACCAGTGCAGAGCCCCCATCCTTGTCTTGATCCTGCCTGGTGCCAGCATGTCTGATGTCCAAACTTTGCCCTGCAACAACAGGGTGGGAGGGGGGGTGACCTTCCCTTGGCCCTGTCACCTCAAGACTTATAAATTGAGTGTACAACTTCCCAGGGTACCCTTTATTGATCCAAGATGTCTGACATTCAGGGGAGAATGGAGCAGACTGGAGCGTGTAGGTCTAGATCCAGTTGGACCGTTGCTGAAACAAAGGGCCTGGTGTGGGTGTTGGCGGACCCCTGAGGTTGTGCGCCAGTTCATCTACAGCCTGCAGGCAACTGGCACATCTACCTTGACTAGGCAACTGCCCGTCAAGAATGATGGGGAGGGTGGGCGGGATGGAGCGCCGGTACCCAGTACCCAACCCCTCCCCCCCGCTCTGCTCCCGCTTGGCTCGCTTCACTGGAGCCACGCCCTGCCCATCATTCGTGACAGGCATGGGCAACTGGTGCCACCGTAGTCAGGCGGGGTACATGCCCCGCCCCATGACCAGTCAGCAACTGGGAGTGGTTCCCCCACAGCCAATCTCACCAACTGGGGGGGCTCCCCACAGCAAAACTTACCAACCAGTGAGCAGCTCTGCTTCTCCCAAAAGAGGCCATGGTGTTCCCCGAAGCAGCCGCGGCCTGCATCTGGTGCTCCCACTCCCCAGCCAGTGCTCACAGAGGGGAAACTGGAGCTCCCCCCTGCCTCCCCTGCCCAGTACCTAAACGGGGATTGTGGCTGGTCAGGGGACGCACCAGCGCTCTCAGGAGGTGCACGTGCACCCCCATGAACCCCCTATGCATCGCCACTGTTGATGGGGCATTTCTTCTCCAGCTTCCAAAGCAGTGGCTCCCTCCCCCCTGCTCGCCTTCGCCTCCACCTCGGCCTCCTCACCCAGAGCAGCAGGGCTTCCCCCGCCTCCCTGCCTGAGGCAGTGGTTGCGAGGGCTCCCTCCCCCGTGCCCACCTCCATCTCTTCCCTCAGAGCAGCAGGGCTGCCCCTGAGGTTGTCGCTATGGGGGCTGATCACGGATAGGGGCCTCTATGAGGGTCAGCTCATGGATAGAGGCACGCACAGTGTATGTCACATGGATGGTCCTGGCAGGGGGGCAGCTCACAAATGGGGCTGGGGTCATGTGTCTAAGGAGCTCCTCTCTAAACATGCCCTCCGTTCGCTAGCTCTCTGCGATATCCTAATGACACTGTCTGGCCAGGTCAAGGAATTCCCTTGTGCTGGCCATGAAGTCCTGGTGAGCTGCTGCCTCTCTCTCTTCAGCCTTTCTATACACCTCCCGGACTTTGTCCCACCATTCATCTGTGGACCATACTCGCCAATCTGAGGCTGCCACTGAAGCCTCCATCATGCTTTCTCTTGACTGGTCACTGCCTGCATTCATTCAGCTCCAGTCCGTGCTGGTGCCCGCACTTGGGGTGTATGTCCCTGCCTTCCAGCAGATGCAGTAGCTAGTACAGTAAAAGCTGCACTATCCGGCACCTTACAAGCTCTACTAACCGGCATGCTGGCTTGTAAGGTAAAGTGAAACCAGAAGTGCCCACCGTGGCACTTCCGGTTTCTCTGAGCCCCTGCGGCCCGGGGCAAAGCAGCCTGCGCTGCCGAGCCCCCACGGCCCGGGGGCATAACAGGTTGTGCGGGGCCCACCGCCCTGTCCCGCGGGGGCCGCAGGGCCCATAGGAGGGGCAGCGATGCCGCGGGAGAAGCGGCAGCCCAAACAGGCAAGGATGCCTATTCGAGCCTCTCAATTAATCGGCATATTCTGTTATCCAGCATCCCCCATTTCCGGGGGATGCCAGATAACAGAGTTTTTACTGTAACAGGAATGGGGGAAAAACGGTGTTCATGGTCAAATCTCACTCCCTGTAGTGGCAGACTATTAGCGATCACCAAACAGCATCCCTGCCACTTGGTGAATTAAAGCAGCCACCCACAAAGCTTGATCATGAAGGAACCCAGATGTCTCCCCAGTCCACTAAGGACTTCATTT